>NW_009634792.1:0-7966 GCF_000690535.1 Cariama cristata | reverse complement strand
CCTGCCGTCAGTGCGTTAACACCTCCCTGCCTGAGCAGAAAGCTGAGGCTTAATCGCGCTGTGGTCGGCAAACCCATCTGTATTTTGGGATCTCAACGGGCCGTCACGGAGGGGCAGCTTCCCTTTCATCTGGGCACGTCCTGTGCTAGTGAAATGCCTCAGCCATGACCACGCGTTACAGGAAATACCGTTGGAGCACGTGGCAGGGGGGTAATTTATTCTTAGACTTATGACCAAAGGGCAGTGTCAAAGTTCATGGTCTAAAAGTGAGTATTTCTGGACAGCCATCTTATTTTTAGGTCCTTTAACTTGAAACAAGACTTTTCTTGGCTTGAAATGGTGATCAAAATGTATACAGCTGTAATTTACCGTAAACAATTAAATGCCTTTGTTGAAGCTAAATTTGCTTATGTGAGATTCCAGTGTTTACAAACCTAGTAAAAGAACAATATTTGACTACAAAAAGTGTAATTCCTTCAAAGTTTGTTTGCTTAGTTTTTCTGAGTTTTGCTTTTCCTTTTGGAAGGGGGAGCTAAACTATATCCAGCTTTGCAGTCCTGCGGGCACGATGTGCCAGCGTGTCTCCTTCTCCTTTCATTAGGTTATTTTGCCATCAATTACATATATGTGTATTTCAGATAGACCTGTACCCTTCAATAAATACACCCCTAAAATGTACTTTAAAGTAGAGCAAATAATCTCTCTTGTGCTTTGCAAACTACAAGGTACAAAAAGACTCTTAAATAAAAATATCTTGGGCTCAAATTTTGATCTCAAACAGTCCTGCTGTGTCTTTTTGAGGAGTAAAGTCCTTTTCCCTGTGAATAAGCCTATCCAGCTTTGTCCCCCAATATTTAAGTATGTTTCATTACTACTACAGGAGGTCTTCTCTTACAATTGTTTAGACGAAGATCTCAGTGTATTTATTAGGGACTGGGTAAGAATCGTGGCATCGCTCTGTAGCTGCTGTTGTTTAAGTCAAACGCCTTACCGACTGTTTTTGTGTAATGCTTAAATACGTGTATATGGTGTCGAACTCCTTGATCCATAATTCTCACCAGTTGGAGTCTTCAAAGGCTTAAACCTTTGAAGAAACTTGGATACTAGCTGAAAGAGCATAGATAAAGACCTCAAGTAATTGCAGAATTCATTACTTTACTATTTTTATTTCTTATTTATTATGTATGAAAATTTTTTAGGTCTGGTCCAAACACAATGTTGCATTTATTAAATTAATTTGTTGCAACTTCTGTATTTACATCTTTATTTACATCAATATTCAAAATCTGGAGAGATTCAGAACAATTTTCCCTGGACATGAATTATTTCTTCGTGCATTAAAATCAAGAAGAGAGAGTGAGGAAGGAAAATCCCTATAAAGTTCCCCTTGGAGTTCTCTCCATCGACCTTTAATTTGGAAAAAATGAAACAGGCATTCAACAGAACGAGGTAAGGAGCCTGGAAAACGTGCAGTCTTCCTGTAGCGGTCTTTCCCGTCTCATTTTGCACTTCCTCCGTACCCGGCTGAGTCTCCAGACCCCGTCTCCGCGGGGCAGGGAAGCGCAGCGGCATGGGGGCTTCTGCGGCAACGCAGAAACGACCTTCCTGGGACGATGCTGAGCCCAGGCTCGGCGGGCTGCTGCCTTCCTGGAGCCCGTCCGTGGGCCAGTCCCACTTTTGGGGAAACAGCAGCATTAACGGTGTCTCTTGGTTTTCCATTTGCCATTTCAAAACCGTTATGAATGACAGGAAACAGCAATGTTTGCCTTTTCTCTTCAAATATTTCATGTCTGTGCGCAGGATGTTCAAAAGACTTTTATGTTGGCTTGAGCAGAGGGCGTGCAGTTGTACAGGCACGAGAGCGGCTGATGGCATTTTTCTCCTCGTTGATTTAGAAAACAACCCAAGCTTGAAGTTAACTTCTGAACAGCTTTAATATCAAGGACAAGAAGTTGAAACTGGCACAGGGGAGCCCATTAGTGAAAGATCTGCTTTCTGGGGGCTCAACCTCATCTCTGCCACATTGGTTGAGTCATCTGAGCTTGAAATCAAAGACGGAGAAGTCCCAGTGAAAGTCTGTGTCCTGGGTCTGTACTCATTCTACACAGATTTCTATGATCAACTCCTCAGCCTGGGAAACAGCACCCAAGAAAACAGGGTGTTACTTTTAAAATATTATTCAGCTACAAGTTTGATAGAAGGGTTTATTCTCATCCACAGGACTCACAGGCAGAAGTTGCCACAGATGAAATTTGTCTGCTGCAATGATGTCTTTTGAATAAAAAATAATATGAGATTTCATACTTCATGTTTAAAGCACTACTTTTCCTTTTGTACTGAAATTTAGGATAGAAAAAGAGCCAGAGGTGAGCCTTGAATTTTTTATCTCACTCCTTTCTCACGTAAAACTCCTAGTTACTTTGTGAGACTTTGCTTGAGCAAGGACTGCGGTGTTTTGCCTTCTATATCCACTCATTAAATAATCCTATTTTCAAGAAGTACTTCACCAGTAGACACAAATGTATGTACTGGAATGTAATGATGTTAAGCTAATCATTACTGGTCCGGACAGTCCTGTGAGTTTGGATGGGACAAGAAGATGAGAAAACAAGGTGGGTTTGGATCGCAAGGACCACAGTCCATTTCCGGCCTTTTTTTTTTTTCTTTTTTTTACCACCACCTCACCTTTTTTTTTTTGCAGACTTTGTCTCATTTCCTAGTAAATATTTGGGAGGTTAAGTAGCTAGATCGGGTTATTTTGGTGGTGCTATTTCTTCCCAGTGGCATTAAGCCCTGACATTCAATCCACAGCAGCACAGCCAAGCAGCATTTGAGCATCTCCGTGTACGTTAGCTAGGTCAGACATCAAAGCGGGAAGCTCACATTTAGGTCTGACCCCACCCATCTTATTAAATTTAAAGATGATGTCAGTCCTGTTGTGAGTTACACATTAAATATAAATTGGTTACAAAACATTCCTGAATGTTAAACTACCTCAGATTGCCTCAATTGGTGCCATTAGACAGTGAATGTAATTTACATTTTGAGCAGTGGAAACATTCTTCCTTGTCCTAACAAGGACACACTAAACAATGTCTCCAGCCAGTTTCCTTCCCTTAACGTCCTTTGCCTCTTAAGTTATTGTTTAATACACTTCCTAATCCTAAATTAGTGCAGGTAGTACTGATTTAGTACTATTTGGCATTGATGTAGTGATTGCACATGTTTTCTTCCGACCGACGTACGTGATAAGAAGCTTTTCATTTCTGAACTGAACAATTACAGACTTGTTTTGCTGTTGAACTGAATATGCAAATAATTATGAGGAAAATAGGCAATGCTCCCAGGAAAGCCTCCGGTTTCCAAGTCTAGTCCAATTAGTGAAGACGGAAGCTTTCTCACACAGCTTTTATCATGGTCTGTTTCACTGATCTGATAGAGATTATTACTAGAGATGGCACTGAACACTCTCCAGGTTGAAAAGTAACTAGGTAGAGAGTCAATCCATTCTATCAGCTACTGATTCATGTAATACAGGCTCATAAATATCATCACATCGAGTCATCACATGTAACATCCTGAAAATACATAGAGATCTGCAGTGCTTTGCAGGTGCCCTGGATAATCCAAGGTAAACACTGGAAAACTTATTTCCTTAATTTAAAAAGAGATTTGATCTTACCTATGCAATGTGTTTCCTTTTTGTAGCTGTATCTGAGAAGGAGCTGGAATACGCCTTCCGGAAACGGCCTGAAAGATGCAGCTGCGACGACTGCAGAGCTGTCGTCAAAATACACTTTATATGAGTACAAAAACTCTCCGTTGGGAGCAGAGCAAACACGGACAAAGAAAATGGAGACAAAAATTTCGGACAGTCTTCAGCCCAGGGCTCGTACGATGTTTTATGGTCCAGTTGCTGCGTGGAAAAGCAGGACCATCCCATCGCTGTGTTGGAAACACGAGGTTTAACACAAGGTCGCTGAGTAACGAAAGCCTGACCCTCTCCTCACAACGGGCATTTTATACGGGGCAGTAACTTCAGGGGGTTACACCTGAAACAGGCCAGGGGAACGCGGCACAGGGGAATATGGCGTATGGCATAGGAGGGCAGACCTCAGAGACGGTTTGTTGGCTAAATGATGATGTCAGCTAAGCTTGGGAACTCCAGGGAATCCAGCGTGTCAGTGACTCCCTTATTTCTCCTTTCTCATCAGCTCTGGTGTGACCCTGGGAGTGTGCACCTCGGCTTCTATAAACTCATAGGATCCAAGGCCTCTGGAAGACCTTGTTTGCTAAGCTGCTTGTCAAGTGACCACTAATTTATCAGAGTGTACTTTGTAGTTTATTTGGCCAAAATTAACAGCACTGAAACTGATAAGCGCTGCAACTAGGACTATAAAAGCAGAGGAGAAATACACAAGACTGGGGTTCTTAAACACTGGGAGCTTAAAGAGGAAAAGGCAGAGGGGGCTGAGCCACATAACCACCGCCATAATCCCTCTCCGTTGGGTGGCTGCAGTTTTGGTCAGCCAAAAAGAGAGCAGCCAGAGGTGCCGGGAGATTCTGGGGCGAAGGACGAGGTTTCGGCTGCTGCCATCTCTGCCTGTCCCGTCTGCCGGCCCCTCGCCCTCCGCGTGGTACCCAGCACCCTTTAGTCTAGGGAGGTAAAGCCCCAGTTAGCTAGGTAAGCCTTCAGCAGGGCTTGTGCTGGAAGAGTTCGTTTAGTATTTGGTTTCTTTCAAAAGGAGCACTAGCAGAACATCTTACTGCTGACTGAGAGCGTCAGAAGTAAATCTGAAGCGAACCAGTGATGATACAAAGGTCTACAACCTAAATGGATGTAATATAAATACAGGATCACGAGGGCTGGAAGGGTGCAGATGCTAACTGTAAGGCAGGTGGTGACATTTATTGAACTGTAACACTTATTGATTGTAACGTTTATTGACGGATCATTAAAAGGCTTCTATCGCCTTGGCTCCTCAATACCTGCTGCATAGGAAATGGACACAGTCAACAAATTGTACTGTAGGACTAAAAATAAAATCTCCATCAACTCATGTGGTCTGCTGCAAAAATAGTCTGGAGAGCACTTGAAAGCTGGCTCGAGCCGACAGAGATTGCGCTGAGCCTTGCTGCTGGGCTCCGGCTGGGTCCCAAAGGGACCGCGCTGCCGAAACCCTGCCCTGAGCCTGCCGTGCCGTTGGTGCCGGCGAGCACAGCCCCCCGCACCCAGAAAACAGCCGGGGTGACCCAGCAGACGGTAATGCTTGCTGTGCCACGGGATTCCCCATGATTGCCCATGCGAATGGGGACCGACCTGGTTTTATAGCTTTATCATACGTATCCAGTGAGTTGACCGCTTGTACAACTGTGAATAAGAATCCTCGTGCAAACCTCACCAGCCACCCAATCCCATCACATCCCCTGCTCACCCCTCGTCCTCTTTACCTGAGCAAAGGGTGGAAATGTTACCGTAAGGACGCTGATGGCAGAGTTGTACATTTGGTTGCCCCTGCCCACTGCGTTCACCAAGAGCCTCTGGCATCTCCGTGTTCTCCTCCCCTCTCTCATCCCCTGTGCTGCCCTTCCATTCTCCCGTACTTCAGAAACGTCTTGAAAACTGTCTGTCTCCTGCCAAGGACTTTGGAGTCAAGTGGAGGACAGGCTATTCACACCAGTAGCGGGACGCTACTTCACTCTGGTAATGGCTGCATGTTTAAAAACAAAAGAGGCATAGATCTGTAGCAAATTTTTATAGGATTGAAAAATACGAACAGAAAAGGACTCTACAAAATGCATCCAAGGGTCACTATGTGTAGCTTCCAACCCAGTGGGCGTATATCTCAGAGAAGAGGATTTTCTTCCATTAACCTACTTTACAAAGTGAATTTTCCATGCAGCAATGAACGAGCGTCATTAGCATTCCCTCGGAGTGACAGAATGGCTTTGACTGTCGTTCTGCTTATTTGACTTCTCTCACCAACCCTTATCCGTCACCATGAATGCCTGGCCCACTTTGATTCTGGTAGGCAGAACGCGAAGTCTGCTGAGGAGGGGAGCCTGGGCGAAGTCCAGGCCCTGCTGCGGCACTCAGCTCACACAACCCCCCTAACCCACCCGTTATACTCCCCTCTAAGGCCGGCGGGGTTGTTTGCCCCGCTATTTCTTATCAGCGTTGAAGATTTTTATGGCTAGAAGAATCAAGTATCTTTTTCTGATTTCCAGCAGAAGTTCATTCAGGACCTGTTCATATCCATTTGTTCTTGTGCCAGCCTTGCCCTGAAGCTTAAATAGCTTCTTGCCTGTTTAGCTGTGATATTTACCCACCGAAGTATTTATAGACAGCCCTCCTGTACCCTTTCTCAGGCTTTGTTTCGCCAGGGCAAACAAGCCAAGTGCCCACAAGATCACTGTCACTCTTCCAATGACTGTTTCAGTGTGATTTAATTTTTCTGGAACGGGAGTGTCCAAGTCTCAGTGCTACACTCCAAAGGAGGTTTTACTAATGGCTCTTTTCTTACCTTTACTCTGCCCAAAGTTCCTCATCAGATACATCCTAGAATCCAGTTCCCCCTTTTATGGATGGCCATGTCAGTCCTCTGTAATACCAGAGCTCTTTGCAAAACTTTTAGAGCTTGCTGTTTAAAAAATGTCACAGATCGATCAAGTTCAGGGGAGCTGTGACAGCTTCCACCGGCTGGGGATCTGCATCCCGTATTTCAGCTCGCTGGGCACGGCTCTCCCTGGGGCCGGCCCCCAGCGGTGGAGGTCACGGCCAGCCCCCCTCCGCCAGACCTTCCCCATGGGAACCACTGATTTGCATCCGCCTGGCCTGCGGTGTTACGAAAGCACTTACCGCCTCTCATGCTAACAAACTACAGGGCGAAATTTGGCAAATACTATTCATTCCATGTGGAGGTGTTAAAAAAAATCTGAGAATCTCAGCTCTTTTTTTTTCTGTTTAATTCAAAACATTTTTAATCATTTTAGCCATTTTGATTTCTAGCCATTCAATTCTTGTCCTTCATTTCTTTCTCAGTCCTCAATGTGAATAAAACTTTTGAAATGGCAATTAAAATAGATCTCCTTCCGCGGAGAGAGCCTATGTGTGACTGCACTGCTGCCTACTGTCCTTCTTCATTTCTTCCTCTCCCAGGTCTATCCTTCATCTTCTATCGTCTGTGATTTAGACTAAGCCCTTCGTGGCAAGGACCTTCGTTTTATATTCATCTCTGCCTAAAGCAGTGACACTTATTACTGGTTTCTGAAAGTATAACGAATGTAGCGGATCAATGCCATTATCCCAAACTGCACTCAGAAGACAAAGGCAGCGTAGCTGTTGAACTGATGCTCTGGGGGGCACGGGAGCAGAGCTATGTTTTGGGCTATCATTGCAGACTCGCCAGAGGACTCTGCGGATATTTCCATCTAAGGATCATAGCCAGGGTAAAAGCTACGAAAGCACCGATGACTGCAATAAATCTCATAACACACAGAATTGTCTTAGTCGCCCTGTCAAACGAAACAGATGTTAACAAACATTTTGATGGCTCAGGCTAAGGTCGGTACGGGTCTGGCGGCAGCCCGGCCTCTGAGCTCAACCAGAGCATGGTGTCAATCGGCCGCACTGATCTACAGTAAAGACGTGGTGACGGTATTTCTGCTTTTGAATGGACGCTAAGGGCACTCGCCCAGGAAGGAGCAGAGCAAGTGGGCTGGAGGCCTGAGAGGCTGGAAATCCATGTCCAGGGGAAATAAGTCAGGGAGCTGAGCGCTGGCGCACCTCGCTCCCAGCTAAAAGCTCCAACCACGCTCAGCATCCTGCGACAGGAGCCTGCAGCCCCCGTGAAAGAAAGATGTTTAGAAGCACCTTTTCCTTTGCTTTTTTCGTTTTGGGGCTGGCTCGGACATTTCTGCATTCAGCACACTGCATGCTGCGAGCCCTGTTTGAGAGGGCCCAGCC
>NW_009634791.1:0-2677 GCF_000690535.1 Cariama cristata | reverse complement strand
TCAAGGCTGATCCCGCCGAGACGGGAGGTGCCGGGCTGGGGGGGCTGGGGAGGGAAGCGCAGACTCAGCCCTAGCTTGGAGAGGGGGCACGTCCCCTGCCTAGACACCCCTTCAGGTAGGGTTCCCCTGTTTGTCCCACAGCCGCAGGGCTGCCAGGCACCCCCGCCTCGGCCACCACTGCATCCCCCGAAACTGCTCCGTGTCCCTCCAGAGTGCAGAAGCACCTCCTGCCCCACCTCCGTCAGATAGCCCGGCACCCACCGCCTGGTTTCCCCCCATTCCCTGCCACCACTGCTGACAGCCGTACTACGTCCAGCGCACATATGCTGCCCATCGTGTGAATTCAGTCCCCAGCCCTCCACCTCTTGCTTCCCTACCATTCCTGTCCCATTCTTGCCCGTTCCCCTTGCATCCTCCCTCAGCTCCTCCACGTCGTCCCCACACACCCCTGGCGCGAGTGGGCTCTTCCCCCGCAGCATAAGCAGTCCCTGCTGTCTGCTGCCTTCACCCCGCTCAGCCAGGCAAGTGCTTGCACGGCGAGTAACCATTCCCTGTTGCACCAGGTACAGCTGAAAGCAAGGGCTGGGAAAAATGCCTTTGGCCGCTAAGAAGGGACAGCCAGGAGGAGCAAGTTTCTTGTATGTATGAAATGCTTTATTGAACAAATGATATCCCCCACTGGTGTGCAGCTCCCAGCTATCACACTGCAGCTCCCGAGTTTTCCTCTTTGAACGTGTGCCCTGGGCTGCCTGGGCAGCCTCCCTGCAAGCTTTCCTTTGCAGGACTTCTCCTGCCTTCAGGCAGTGGGACCAGCAAGGCTACCTCCAGCCCACCAGTGCCTTACAGCCCAACCCATTCATCATAGTGATTGAAAGAGCATCAGTTTGATTCACAATTTAAATCAGCAATCAGGAAGCCTTAGCTACATCATTGATTTTTCATCTCTGTTGCATTTGTGCTTTTTACTTTTCATTATTAAAGAAAAGCTCACTCTGCTGGATGGTGTAGTCATCCAGCTTCAGTGGCTCGCAGGCATGGCCTTTACTCTGAATTTGATAGTTCTCCTTTGATAACCAGGAGGACACGCTGTGCTTATCCCATTTATTTTAGCAATAACCCACATGTATTGAGATAGGCTGTTTTTTGTAGATTTGTTATGTTACAGCGAATGCCAACTATTCCTAGTGATAACTTTTTTCCTTGGCGTGTGTGTCAGTCTGCGTTGAGATAAAAAGTGGAATTTAATTTGAAATATATAAACCCTGCATCTTTATTATTAATCAGTTAACTTCAGCAACCTTGAATGTGAACACAACTGTAACAGGAGAAAAAGACTGTAAAAACTGTAACTGATATATTAAACAGGAGAGTATATTTTTGCAGTGAGTGAATTACAGATTGCTGCTGCGCAGCGGGAGCCACATTTTTTAGCAGTGTGATAGTGCAGATAGATGGGTGCCTGCCCCACGGAGATGATTTGGGCTATTTTATTAAGAGTTATGTCTCTGCATCTCTGGAGCCTAAACACTGTTGAAAATCCAGCCCCACAGCCTTCCGGAATTTAATCCTGTCTGGTTTGCAGAAGCAGGGAGAAGAAACCGTGCATTCCTCTGTTTGCAACTGGCATTTGGTTTCTCACTTTCAAATTATACGATCTAACAAAGGGACTTAGTATCTCGGCATCTGTCAGAAGGCAGAAGCAGCCAAGGCAGAGTCTTCTCTGCACACCAGGAATTTGGAGAAACTTGAGGAAGGATGAGTACAAGTTTTAGCTCCACTGGGAGAAAGAAACACATCAGCAGCCCTGCCAGCAGTGCCAATGGGGGCTCTGGGTCCTGCCTTCCCCTGTAGCCGCCCGCCCACTGCTGTGGGGTGCTGGTCTCCCCTCTGGATAAAGGGTCTCTGGGCAGAGGCAGGCAGGTGGGTGAGCTGTGTGCAGGGCAGGCGTGCTCCATTCCCTCAGGGCGGGATTGGCGTAACCACTGCTTTTTGGATCCAGGGGTGTTGACAGCTCTGTTTGTGGTGCCAATAGCGGCTGCAGCTGACCTCCAAAGAGAGAGGCTCCTTGCCCCTGCTGCTCGTGTTAAACTCCTTGAGCAAGTGTACTTGGAGGATGTCTCAGTGATCCACTGTATCATTTTTTTTTCTCCTTACTGAAGTGATTTTAGTAGGCTGTGGGTAGTAAATATATTCAACCTAAAGCAGGATGAATGAAACCCAGTTTAGAGTGCATAGTGCTCTCTCTCGCTGTCTCAGCTGCTGGTCTGTGAGGGAAATGCCTGAGTATCCTGGCACCCTGGGAAGAAAGCAAACGCTCCAGGTGTCTGGGGGCCAAGCAAAGGGCTGCCAGCATCTCCGCGGTGGTGCTGGTGCGATGCCCACAATGAACCTTGCCTGCTTCTCGCAGGAGGAGGAGATTTGAAGGGGGCTGTCTCACCTGGAGCATCTCTTTCTCCTGACACAACAGCAGAGCACCTTTTGCCTGTCCTCCCCGTGGCCCTGAACTCCTTCTTGTGCCCTCCCTCCCCTAACCAGCTCTCCTCGCCCTCATTTCAGGGCTGCCTGAGGATGCGTTGCCCCTCGACCCGGCCATCGTCTCAGGGGTGCTGGGAACCTGCCTCGCCATCCCCGTGCCACCCTGCTGGGCTCCAGACCTGACACCTCCGTGTCCTCCTCC
>NW_009634790.1:0-16046 GCF_000690535.1 Cariama cristata | reverse complement strand
CGGGGGCAAAGCGTTCGCTCCGGCCGGAGATCCTGGTGGTCCGTAGAAAGCTTTTCCTTTTCATCCGGCCGAGGGCGTTTCTCATGCCATTTGCGGAGGAGGTCAGTGGCTAATGGTGATATTTCAGAGGAGCACTGCTTGTTGCAAATACTTGAAACAAACAAACAAAAAAAAGTGACTGAGATCTCTTCTCCTTAACTTACTTTATTCCTGCGTGATTTAATGAAAATGATGGGTTGTTTTTTTGTTCATCCAACGTAGGGTTGAAATGAATTCAACACTTCTACTGTAAGTTGTTTTAAATGGAATTTCTTTTCTGACTGAAGGCACTTTTGTGTTTCAAGTAGTTCTGAAAATGCACTTGGAGTGGCATGGTGTGAAATGACTTACATGGATCTGTTCTGAAATTTCCCGTTTAAAGTAGTGTATAGTGATATTACACATACCCTGCGTATACTAATGTGACCTTGTGTTCTTTTGCGGTTAATTCTTTGTGTCATTTCACTTACCCTATAGGAACCTTCTGTAACATGTTCCAGATTAAGTTAATTTAAAATTTTATGTTGCAAAACCCTGTGTTTGAAGAAAAAAGATCAGATTTTGTAGTCTGGGTTCTTTTAAAACATTGGTAATATGTATAGGACACGATATGATTTCTTTTATGAGTGCTGATTTCTCTAGTTTGATACTATAAATCTCTTCTTCCAGGCGTGAAGTGTAAAACTGGCTGCCACCCAGAGAATGGATTTTGTGAATTTCCCAGTGAATGCAGGTAATAAGATCTGTCAGATAGGGCTATTAGCACAGGAATGGACTGCTTCAATAGTTCATGATCCTGGTAAAATAGAAAGAAGCTGAAATGATTTACCCTCTGAAAATACAGAACTGTAATGAAACAGCACTCTGTTAGGATACAGTAACTGGAATCACAGAGCATAGACATCTAGGTGCCTTTTTAGTCTACCTATTTCAGTAAGAAAAGTCTTTACACTGATTAGCATTGATTTATTTTTTTTCTCACTGAATGAAATGGTTTTCTTCACATAAACTGCTTCTAGTATACCAGAAGCATTGATGGTCTCTTTTTGTTTACATGTGCTGCATAGTCCTATTTTGTATCAGAAAGTTTATTTATTGTGCCTCAAAAAGGGGAACATCCTTGTAATTATGTTTATTAAAAATAAACTATGCCTCTATCTTGTCTTTTATCTCTTTCAGGTGTCAACCTGGTTGGCAGGGTGCTCTTTGTAATCAGTGTGTTCCTTTCCCCGGGTGTTTGCACGGCAGCTGTGCCAAGCCCTGGCAGTGCATCTGTGAGGAGGGCTGGGTTGGCAGCCTCTGTGACACAGGTTTGCGCATCCTTTCCTGTCCTTGAGCAAGGGAGGTGAAACAGCCCCATCTGGTGCTGGAGACACGCGAAAGTCCGTCTGGAGAGCTCCTTTTAAGAGATTGAACGTTAGCGCCAGATAATAAGGGGATTCTGGGCAGCAGCATGTAAACCGGGAACTTTCATCATAATTTAGGCAGAAGCATGTGATATTTTTTGTAACTGGGCATATGTGTAAGCAAAGCATAAATTCATCATTCTATTTTAAACATTGATTATTGTGGACAAGGCCAACAAATAACTGCTCCCTTGTTGTCATATAAACCCTTTCTATAAAAATACAAGTCATCTTGTACATATTAAATTGAAATATTTACCTACCACATTATATATATATATGATAATTTCTTAATACTTCTTCAAAAGGAGAAGATTGTGCTTATTTCTTCATTTACTTAACCCGGTGATGGTTCAGTGCAGTAGCATTAGTATAACTGAGAAAAAGGTCTGCCTGAACAGGCTGCCACTTCCCTCTCAGGTCTGAGGGGTAAGCACAGCTCATGTGTGCACTCTCTCACTGCTTGCCAGTCAGAATGAGCCAGTTTAGCATAAGCAAGCTGAAGAATTGGCCCTTGCTGAGCTGGTTTATTTCGGCTGACACAGACAAATGTTCAGCCAAGGAGAACTGAGGGGGCCGAAGCCGTGTGAGTATCCAGGAGCACTGCCTGTTCAGCCCGTGTAGCTGCAACTGGGAGAGGACAGGTGTCCAGGGCCTCACTCTTTTTTCATATCTTTCAGGCTTTTCTGGTTACACAGTTTGTAATTTATTATAGAGTATGCCTGTGTTCTGCTCGTGCATACCCAAAGAACTAATTAACGATGACACAGTTTGAACTGGATAAAATTTTCAAGATGACTAAAAGACTCAGAAGATTTTGAGTACTTCACATCCTTGCAGTGGCATGGAGCTTGGTGCGAGGTACTAAAGTACTCATTTAGCTTCTCATCAGGTGCAGCCCATACTCACCGGCTGCACACATAAGCATAGACAGACTTGTTAGTTTAAAGCTAATCCTGGTATGTTTGCAGGACCTGCAGTAGTAATGGTGCAGATGTGACTATAATCTCTGAGATGTTGTTCTGGACACCTCTCACCGTTGTGTTTGTACTTGAGACAGCCACCTAGATTCTCATTACAATTAGTCAAAAGGGATGGATCTCTCTGTCCTGTGATGTACAATCACAGATTTCTAAAACTAGACAGAATGACACCCTGCACTGCCACCTTAGAAGGTTCAGTTCTATTGCTTGCCAATGACTCCAAAGGGCTTGGTTTTTAAAGGTACCATCTTCACACCTAAACATTCCTGTAAGATAATATTAAATTTTTCAAGCTGCACATACTTGAATATGGGCATACATATTCAAACCATATGAAGTGCGTAGCTGAATTTCTAGGCGCTTAAATATCTTGGCAATTCTGAGCCTTGCAACCTTTGCCTCTTGCAACTGATACTCAGGATGCAAAACAATGCTTTGGAAACTGTACCCATATCTATATGGGAAAAAATTATTTTAATACATATTCATTAAGATAGTTCTACAGTACAAAAAATATATCCCTTGCTTAAGTTCAGAAACTATTATTTCTCTCAACACTCAGAGTCATCTTAGAGTTTTCTTTGCCAATTTGAATCTAGATCTCCATGAAGAGCTGCCAAGAATATTCAGCCAAAAAGAAATAACCATCTTTTCATCTGCAGGGACATGTTGTGTTGAATGTCTTTCATCTCAGTGGATTTACCTACTCTAAATGCATTGTTTTGCCACAAGCGATCAGGAGGAGGATCCTCCTTTTCTTGCTACTGGAAGGTTGCTACAAATTGTTTTCCTGACCCAATAAAGCACTGAAACCTCAAATGGGTTAATTGCTCAGCCACCGCTCTCATCATCCTCTGCCAAAAACTTGCTGTCAGTTTCCTGGCTGTATAAAGTCATTACAGATTGCTATAACTCATTAACAGGTACCAGTAAACGAAACTTGATCAGGTTAAGAAAAAGGAAGGCATTTGAAGGCTCCTGCTCTTTTGGGGTTCACTGGCACATACACACACCTGTTTGTTAAATATGGAAATACAAACCCATCAGTTTCTTACCATAAAGTACCAGACTTTCCCTGAATTTTTGTGTATGATGAGAGCAGACCACAGTTGTTATATGTTTCACATGCATATGACATTAAGTGCCATTTTTTAGCTACTGGAGCTTTTAGCTTCAGGTGTGTAATGAGATAAGACATATTAGAAAGCTACATTTTTATGCTTTATGTGGAGATTGCTGAAGGGTAATGAGTAATGCAGTTTTGGTATTCCCTTGAAATTCTTCCTTTTTGCTGTGATATAAAGTTTAATATTTGCCAGTGAATTTCTGGCATAGCCACTATTTTAATGTTGCCAGCTATGAGCAAATGTCAACTGACAAGGATGTCAAAGCCCAGAATGGAAAACTGTGGGAGGGTCTGAAGTTCATTTGACCACTACAGCAGAGGAGGAAAAAAATGATTTGGGCTGGTGGTGGTATCTCCTATTCTATTTTCTAGAAAAGTTAGTGTATGGTCTCCTTGGTTTGGATCATGGAAGTTCCTTTCTGGAGTAGTTTTAGTTTATCAAGAGGTTTGCCAATGCCTCCGACTGTGTAGCTGTTGTTTTTACTATGGGCAATTGATTCTCAGTTCAGATCAAGAGTGACCTTCCCAGTAATTTACAGGCATGCAGATTATAGGTTGGTCTTGATCCACTGTAGACATGTAGGGCAGGATCAGTGGTATAATTTGTGGTTATTACTGCAGTCCCGTGGACAGACATGGCGCTTAAAGAAAGACATCTCTGAGTTGGTATTAGTGTTAGCACTGCTGGTTAACCTCTTTGCAATGGAGTGCACCAGCCTGCCAAACTGAATGCCATGGCATCTTTTCATCCTGTGGGAGCACATCCTTGAAATGGGGTATAAGAACACCTGGAACCTTGCTGCACAGCGCAGAGTTTCCCTCTGCAGCTGACATACAGTACACAGTACAGAAACAACATCAAACACTGAACATAACAAAGGGAAAATCAATTTAGTCAATTTATTTCCAGGAAAAAATAACAACCCAGTTGGAGTATATGATCCACCTTGCTAAATTAGATCAGTCATCTCTGTCATCTCTGGCTGTGCCTGCACAGTCATGTTAGTGGGCTCCTGACCTCTTGCTTGAATCACAGGCTCAATTTGGATAAAAAGCCAACATGTGGTGTGAGCTCGGATTATACTGTGCTACACATCACTTGAGGGCTTTGCCAAGGGCACGTGTTGGTAAACTGTCATCAGAGTACAGGTGGAGCCTCTAATATCCGTGCTAGGCATGCATGAGACAGGGTCTAGAAATTCTACTGTGACATAAACTACTACCGAGTGAGCCTTCCTAGTAAAAACACTTAGTGGTTGCTTCATGTACTGCAACATGACAACTAAGTTTTATGCAAATATTGATTAATTTACTGTTAGTGTGGTTGTGGCCATTCATAATATATGTGTAAATGTACCAATTTTTTTTCGAATTCTCATCTCAGGCTCAGTTATAACTTGAAGCAAGTAAATCACTTGGTTGGTTGCCTTTTGAAAGGTAAACTAGAGAAAAATAGAGAAAATGGGCTATTTGAGGCTATCTGTGGATTATGTTTTAAAAAGACATGTTCCAGCAAGCTTTTAAGTTTTGTTTTAAAATTAAATCCCTGACATCAATTGCTGACAGTAATGTCTGTGTATATATGTGTATATATATACACATACCTATCCATGTATAAATTTCAGAGTTTCCTTTCTCCTACATCAGAGTTCATGCCTTGTTAGCTGCCTTTAAAACTTGTGAAAACAGGTGGCAAACAACACTGTTCCAAAAGGCATTCAAGGTTGTTTTGGTCCTTGTGAAAATTGGAGTTTACACTCAAAGTGCATGCAAAGTGGTTGTCTTGCAATGAGAACAGGCTAATGCATTACAAAATAGAACCTCTTGTCCAGGGAAGATTGTATTTGAAAGCTAAGGCTGTTGAAATGTTTTACTATGGTTAAAATTTTGCAGTACCTCGTGATATCATCTAAATTTCATGTTATGTTGTGGGAAGTAAAATATAAATGCCCTTAAATCTCTTTTCATCTTAGAAAGTGTATGTGTGCACATGTGGGTGCGAGGCATTAGATAACTTCCAGTCAGAATTTCTCTGCAGCTGCTCCATTAGCTGGCTAAAGTACACACTTGTTTGTTTATTTGTTTTTAATTATTTTAAAAATTCAGTAATCATTTGAGTGGGAAGTGGCTCAGCAGGCCAATTGTGAAGAAAATGAGATGTGTGACTTTGGGTCCAGATGTCATAGAGCTCTCTCTTCTGTACAGTTATGCAAGGGTTGGATGCAGCCCAGTCAAAAGACGAAATTTTAAGAGACTTTTTTTGTAACTTCCTGATCTCTGTTATTACGCAATATTTGTTCATAAGCACATAATGATAGGCTCTGGGCAGGGAGCGGGGAGAAGTCCCAGTTCCTGATTGCTTTATCAGAATTCTACTCATGGAGAAGCCAAGGTTGTCAAAGGATAACTAGACTACATAGAAGTTCTTTCTCCTGTACTAATATTTTATTGATAATATTACTTATTTATAGACTGGAACAATTCAAACACATTTTACAAGTGGGAGCTAGGAAGAGAGAAACAAGCTGAAAGTGCTTGCAATAGTTGAACAGTCTGAACTCCATTTTAATAGAGGGAGGAACAAATCAGAATTTATAAAATGCAGGATGAAGCACTGTTAAAGCTCCATTTTATCCAAAGTATTAGATACTATTTACTTACTCTTTCTCATTAGATTAATTGAGCCCTGTTTTTTTTTAAACAGATATTCACCCATGTTCTGTAAAGCCCTGCACCAATAACTCAACGTGCATAGAGACTGGTGATGGAGGATACATTTGTCTGTGTGCCCAGGGATTTACAGGAAAAAACTGCCATCTCAAAAAAGGACCCTGCATTATTAATGGGTAAATATTTATTTCTGACATGAATTTAAAATCCATACTCCTACTGACTATTATTCAGAATTCTTTGCTAAGCAGAAGTATTTCTGTGCTAAAATATATGATGCTTCTGCTAGTTGCTGATATTTTTGTCAAACTTTACAAGTCTGATCTGTTCATATTGTAAAGATTTACAGATTATCAGCATGACTTTGTGTGCATAATTTGAGTACTAAAAGTGATAATTTGCACATTTTGCTGTGGTGAATTTATGCCTTCTCATTATTTTTGTAGACAAACTTGAAGTAACCTCTAGTCCTGTGTTCTCCCCTCTAGTGAGGGATAACTGTGTATACAAACCATATACAGTCGGAAGAACAGTAGCCAATGCACAAGCTGTCTGCACAAAAACATCTGGTACACCAGCCTGTCATTTTTCTTACCTGACATATAATGGTATGTCCATAGTTTACTGAAGGAGATAATCTCACGTCCACCAAAACAGGGTGAGGGAGGCCAGTGCTCTGCATTCTCTGAGAAGTGGGATATTAGGAACAGCATTGCCAGCAGGCTGAAGGAGGTGCTCCTTCCCCTCTGCTTAGTCCTGATGAGACACATCTGGAGTGCTGGGTCCAGTTCTGGGCTCCCCAGTATGAAAAGGACATGAACACACTGGAGTGAATCCAGTGAAGGGCGATGAAGATGGTTAAGGGATGGGAACATCTCTCCTGTAAGGCTAGGCTGAGAGCTGGATTATTTAGCCTGGAGAAGAACAGGCTCTGGGAATATTTATCCATATGTATAAATACCTAATGGGGAGAAGCAAAGAAGATGGAACCAGACTTTTCTCAAAAGTGCCCAGTGTAAAGGCAAAAGGCAATGGGCACAGAATGAAAAACTTTCAGCAATATCACTTTCAGAATGATCTTTCAAAGTCAAAGAAAATGTGAACTGGTGTTTTTGTTGAAATCTAGAAGTATCTGCTGTCTTCTAGCTCATCAAGGATCTGATGCCATAAGCGTAGAGAATGCCTTTCTGGTGGATACAAGCTTGGTAAAACCATCACCTTAAAATCACAGTTTTCTTTTTGGAGATTGCCTTTTTTCTCTCTAGCTCCATATTGATACCCTCTGGTTCTCTTTTTGCTCAGTGATAGATAATTATGAATATTCAGATCTACCTTATGACTAAATCTTCCTGAAGACTTGTACACTCATGTTTAAGGAACATTAACACCTCCCATTGTCTTTGGCAAGAACTGCCATTCTTACAACTTTATGTCAGTGGAATTTTTTTTGCCATTGCTTTTAATTGGGGGATAGTCACACAGTTCTGTCTGGGTTTGCTTTCAGCCTCTAAGATAACTGCTCTGGTTTGACTATTTCTCTTCATTGACGATGAGGAAATTTAAGTTCCTCGCAAGTGCCTTGAATCTCATCCAAGCTACTTGCATAACATGCGAGATGTGAATAGCTTGCTTTCTCTACTTTTCATCTTTAGAGCAAATATTTCAGTAATTCAATGCAGATGTGTATTAACTATCCCAAAGAATAGGTGAGGTACATCATCAACAAAATAACACAGATTAGTTCCATGTACTTCATTAAAATCCTCATGGTTTTAAATTGCTGAAACTGCCTTTTTGTGATGGCACTCTGTGTTTGAACTGAATGCTCATGAGCTAGTCTGGAAATCATAAAGAATTTTTCTTAAGGAAACAACACACTTGAAACAGCAGTTCTTTTCTCTAGGAAGCTGTGTCTTTTTCAGAAAAATGAGCATCAGGCTTTGCAAATCTGCTTTTAGTTCAAAAAGACAACTGTTCTCAGCATAACTCCCTGTCTGCTAATACTTCACAGTCCACCAGAGAGTGCTTTTCACATCCTAGAAAGTGACCTCGTCATATGATGTCATCTCATTCACATCTCACTTTCTCTCAGTTCCTCTCTAGAACAGTGGCAATGTTAACAATGTTGATATTACTAAACATTGCCACTGGCTCCTTAGTTAATATTCACAGATGGAACCAAGAAAATTCAGAAATCAAAGTCTTTGTTCTAGTTTGTTTACAAAATCAGGCAGAGGCATCTGCACTAGTGACATCTGTGTGATGTTTTGAAGTTTTTCTCTGAAGCAGAGCAGTGAGTGGTACGTTCTAAAATGAAAGCAGAGTATATGGAAAGCAGATAAGTGGTATATCCATGTTTCCACAACTAGCCCTTCATGTACCACACCTTGCTGAACATGCATTAAATGCTAAAAATGCAAAGTAATGGAATCTATTCAAGGAGATTAATATTAATACTTTATTTATTTAAACATACTAAAGTTAGGCAAATGCAACTCAGTGTTAGTAATAAAGAAATTTTTCAGAATTATGCATATTCCCCCTTACTGTTTTTTATTTAAATTGTTTACACTTCTGAAAGTTTCAGAAAAAAGTTTACACTTACATTCTTCAGCAGTTTCTTCCTATTTCCCTAGAAAGTACTGTAATTCAACCCAGCCATGAGGATTCAAACTTCTACACATTGCCATATCCAAGACAGTTTGTCAGATTTTCCATGGGACCTGCAAAGCTAAGAGAGGGTGCTAGACTCTCCAAGAAGGCCATATCCACTCATTTATACAAGGACTCTCCAAATACAACTTCCATATTTTGCTTAAAGCAGAGACAGTGGCTAGGGATTGTGGCAAAATTCCCTGTTTGCATGGTCACCTCAAATTGTCACCAACAACTGCTATGTCAAAGTCCAGAGACAGCTACACCTGTCGCTTTCCTAATACTGCTTCCAGACTTCCAATTTGTTCTTTCAGTAGGTTTTTTTTCCAGCCAACATCTACAGTAAAGGACAGTACAAGAGGACAGAGCAGTTTATGAAGAAGCAGCAAAAAACGGGCAGATGATTCCTCTACCATTATATTCAGCCTCTCCTGATGGGTGATCACCAAGTGTTTCAGTCCCCAGTAAAGCCAGAGATGCTTGGGGTGGTCTCTACCATAGCTGCTCCCAAAGCAATGGCTAGGCATTGAAGAAGCTCAGCCTTATCCTGACTGGTAGTCAGGGATCATTTATAGTCAGGAACCTGTATGTCTTTCACAGTCATCTCACTCAGACATCAAGAGATCTCTTAAATCTCTGTGTCCCACCATGGAAATCCATAATGGCCAATTGTTAGTGTTCACCGCATATGTGAAATGTTAGCATTCATGAAACTGTGACGTTCATTACCCCTGGGACTTTCCCCTGGAAATGTAAAGCTTAAATGACAGCTTGGACTTTTCAACTGTGTACTGGTACTACGCTGTAAATCCTCAGAGGTTTGTAAGTATTAGGAAAACTGTTGTTGTCAGAGAGGCTTGATGCAAGCTTTGCCAAGTGTTACTCATCTTTGGAAGGTAAAGTCTAAAATCTTTGTTCATATACGATGAACTACCATGAAAGTGGGTTTTGAGATTTATTTGTAAACCTGTGACCGAGGGTCCCTTTTCTGCCAACCAGACCAGCTAAAGGACCAAGTCCACATTGCATAGCTCCACTGAATTAGCACATTTGTGCCTTTCTGTCAATGGGTGGCCCTATCTTTTGGCCTTACACTCAGTAAGGCACAGTTACGGTGCAAAGGTAAAAAAAGTTGTCTCAGTGAATTTACATCCCTTAAAGCATAGTACCAGGCTATTAATTATGAAGTTCTTAAAGGGTTTGCAGAGATACTTGGTCTCCTATGTGAAGTCCTGTCTTCACATTACAGTTGCCTTTTCCAAGGCTGAAATTATCCCATTTATATTTTTTATTGTAAATATATTAATCAAAATATTTGGCTGAACAGATGTTTACGGGAAAGTATCTGTCTACTTCTAAATTTTTTGTGTCATGGAGCACTGGAGAGGCAGAATAAAAACAATCAGCTTTACATCTAGCTGCTATGTTTTGTTTTGTCAGTACAATACATAGATTATTTTATGAAAAATCAGGTGGAAAAGAAAGCCATGCTGCAAGTGTCTTTGTTCAGTCTTGTCTGAATAGTTGCTCAGCTAAATAGCTCTAAGCATATGAAAACACTGGGAAGCTTAATTTGAATAAATGTTTGAAATAATTCAAAATCCCTTCACAGCTCTTCAGGTTGAATTTATATATTAGTGTGCTAATCCTGCCCAAAGGGTCTGCAGAAGATGTTATAATCTGTATTGACAAAGCTGTTCAACAAACTCATTCTTGATTCAACTTCATTGACTTCAGTGGATTTGCATTTGGAATTGGCTCTTCTAAAAGAAACCAGCTCCTTTTATTATATAAAGTGTTTCCTGATAGCTTCTTTTGTTGGACTTTAATTCCATTCCATCTATGTGTTTGTTATCTATTCTAGCTCTCCCTGCCAAAATGGAGGAACATGCATTGATGACAATGGTTTTGCACCCCATGCTTCCTGTCTGTGCCCTTCTGGTTTTGCTGGCAACTTCTGCGAAATAGATAGAGATGACTGTGAATCAAACCCGTGTGAAAATGGAGGAACATGTACAGATATTGGTGTGGGTTTCAGCTGTTTTTGTCCCCGTGGCTACACGGGAAAGTTCTGCAGCAGCCATGTCATATTCTGTGCAAGTGGCCCATGTGAGAATGGAGGGACATGCAGTGAACACCCCCAAGGAGGATTTGAATGCATCTGTAAACCAGAATTTGTTGGTGTGACCTGCAAACATCCCAGCAAAAACACAAGTCTTTCTGGAGTGAATACAGAGACAAAGCATACACAGAATCACAAGGCACCCTCAAAAGCTCATCACAGATCAGTGCATCAACAACAAGAAATCCTGAAAATAATGATGAAAGAAACAATCCAAAATGCAGATCCCTTACTGAGCAGAAGCCAGGTGACATGTTTTGTCATATTGGGCTTGCTTACATGTCTTGTTGTCTTGGGTACAACTGGGATTGTGTTTTTTTCAAAATGTGAAATGTGGCTTGCTAATGCCAAATATAGTCATCTCCTACGCAAGAAAAAGAACTTTTTTCTGAAATCTAACAATGGGGAAAACCTCTCAGTTAATATTATCTTCCCAGAGAAGATCAAGTTGACTAATTACACTAAGAACTACACTGCCATCTAGGCCCTTGAAAGCTGAGCAGCAACTTGTAACTTTTCATAGCAATATGTAAAATAGACTGAATTTATTGCCTGTGATCGGCCTCAGTATTTGTGGGTACATTTGCTGTAGCTTGTGCTGAATGATAATGAAGAAATATAATGTATCTGTATGGCTAAGGATTTTTTCATTCCCCAAAATAAAAGGTTAAAAAAAAAAATTAAATAGCAAGAAATGTTATTTCTTTCCAAGGCAGCTATTTTTTGTAAGATAAAAAGTAATTTACCACTGGAACTGTATTGCAGCTTTCTTGTCTTGTGCATAGTTTATTTGGCAAATATGGTACCTGTAAATTACTCAGTAACTTTTTTTTTAATAAACAGGAGTTTAGGGCTATACTGGTTTATTTATTCATTTGTAAATATATGCTACAGCAGCTAGTGTCCTTGCTTAATTTTTTTGACATATATGATAAAGACTTTAGAGATTGCGATCAACAGGAGCAAATTCACACTGATGTCTCAGCTACCCAGTCAGGTTTGCTGTTTTACATGCTTATAAGGGAGATTACTCCTATAGAATCTTATAGTTCTTTGTGATATTAAGTTCAGGTTAAAAGTCTCTCTTGCTTGTGGTGGTGCCTCCATAAATTGTTTTATTTATCTATTTTAAAATGTTAAAAAGGTCTTCAATGACTTTTGTCATACTTTCTATTTAGAGACCTGGTAGAGATGTAAAGGGTCTGATTCTGAGTTTTCTATAAATATTCCTCAAATAACTATGCTGAGAGAAGTACCCTTCACACCTGTGTCTTGGGTAGAGATGAAAAGATAATGTGTCAGCTGAAGGAGGACAGCTGCTTTGAATTCTCCATTTCTGCTTTTTCTCTGTCATATTTCAAGGAGAGGACAAGATTTTTCAAGAATCAAAAGCAGCACTGGCAAACAGGCCAAAGCTCGGAAGAGCTCACAAAAGCCACAAAATGGTTAGGGGCCTGAGGGCATTAATAGGTCTTAACATCCCTGAGGAACCTCACCTGGGACCTTCACCCACCCCCTGCCCACAGACCCATTTCAGGTCAGCCCAGGGCCATTGGTCCTGACCTAAGCTATGATGTAGGAGTGCTGGTCTTCACCTCTGCCTGCTGGATGGACCTCAGACCTGTACTGTAGGTAGCCCATCAGCTGCGTGGACCCTTTGGACCTGTGCTCCAGCCCTGTCGCCTTTTGCTCCTGACTGGAGCTCATGGACAGACCATGGACCTGGTTCATCACTTGCTGTGTCTGGGACTGTCGGTGGATCCCATTACCAGTGCTAGTCTGGTGATGTGTTCAGCTTCTGTGAGACTGTGCTGTTGGTGAGGGCATGTCCCACCCTGGGGCATGACCCTCCTGGGTCTCTCAGCTTCACTTCCTTACTGGACAGCCTGCTGCTGGCTGCTTCCTCATAAAACAAACCAAACCAAACAAACAAACACACACACACCCCCCCCAAAAAAAAAAAAAAAAACAAAAACTAACAAACAAAAACCTCAACAAAACCAAATCACTTTGAACTGCAGTGCCTAAAGGTGTCTTTAGCTGCTACCACGTAACAATTTACTCCCCCAGCCACCCTAGATAGGAACAGTTAACAGCTTCTTCTAAGGTCTCTGATAAATATGCTGTTCCCAAATCCATCAACAGCTGCTCAATTATTATTTTTCTTTAAAAAAAAAAAAAAAAAAAAAAAAAAAAGAAGCTTTAAAGCACATACAGGTCATTAACCTAGGATTTTTTCTGTTGACATCTCTCTTAATTGCTATGAGTATATAGCAAGCACTACAATGTAGTGGAAAGGTTAGCGCTAACAGGAAAAATGGTGTTGAGATACTACTGTGGAAAGTGCTGACTTCTAGATAACAGGCTGAAATTTTTAAAGGAAGCAGATGGTCCCTCTCAAAACTCTTGTTGAGAGGACGGATATTCATCAAACCCAGCAACTTTTCAACCAGTCTTAGTGAAGATGACTTAGAAAGGCAGATGAAGGTAAAACCAGGTAAGCAGTGTTGACTTTGAAGCTATGAAACATGAGCCATCGGAGTTTACCCATTTCTTTTAAAACAGTATATTTTAAACATGTAATTCAGCATCATACATTTTAATGTGATCTGTTCTGTGATTAGAAGTATGTTAGGCTCAATTTGGAGATAATCAGAAACATTGAATAGCTCTACTGGGTAGCTTGCAGCTTTGATTCACAACCAGTTGCAACAGTAAGTATCCATTAGGAATCAGTGGTTAAATTCCAGGCTCAGCTGTGCAGAGCTGAGCAGAGGCTCCCTCAGCCCTTAGAGATTGCTCTGCTGCAGGCCGGAGCAAGGCTCTGAGTAACAAAGCTTCTGTTTAAAATACAAAATCCATGTAATTATAATTCATATTTATAAACGTGATTTTTGGCCATGGTGACCCAGTTGGCAGCTTCTCCATCACAATGTATTTCTTCATATATAGACAAGAGAGCCTCTTTGAAGAGAAGGTCATTAGCTTAGCAAGGAAAACAGCACATTTCAGCTCCCAGTATGCTTCCTATCATTAGTGATGTCAGCGAACAGTATAGAAGGTGGCTATTGTCCTGCTGTGCTCTCCAAAGGGAAAAAGTGTCATCTTAAACATGAAAGGCTGGAAAAAACAATAGCTGTCTTTAGCTTCTCTGTTCCAGAAAAGTATTAAATATGTGTATGGGAGCTCCAAAGCCTCATCATGACATAAGTGACAGAGAACTGGGATGATAAGAAACACTTACATTTAAGAAAGCTACAGTGTTTGAATTGATAGCCTGCAACAAGCCTCCAAAGCAAGAAGTTTAAAACAAGTATTGTGCAGAAACACCGACATTAAGGCAAAAAGGAAACAAAGAGCATTGATACCACCTCAATTTTATGTTTATTCTACATATTTTTTATTAAAGGATTAACGGACAGAGAACAACATATCTGTGATGACCGTTGCCAGAGATATCAACCTACATTGCCATTTCTCACCTTGTCGATTTCTGAATGCTCTCCATTAGCCAAGCAATGATGTCTCTAAACCTCAAACCCCACCTCTGCCTTACTGCTTGTAAAAAAAATAAATAAATAAGGACCACTAGGCTGAGGGATGGGCTGGGATAGTAGGACAATAGCTCCCTCTTGTCTCCGAGCTATAGCGGAATTTATTAAAAGATATTTTTATTTTGACCATCTCCCTTTGAGCCATCTTAGCCTCTGTTCGTGCTATGTTAACAAAAAAAATACCCACGGATATTCCACAAAGTTCAGATTTTTAGAGACAGAGTGAGGGTGTTTTTCTGGGTTTTTTGTCTTTGGGTTTTTTTCATGGCCATGGTGTGGGAGAGGTCTGGCTGCTGTAAAAATAGAACATATGAAGGAGTTATCACCAAATCCTGGACAAGGATGTCTGAATAGAGAATACATGCATGGCTTTTCTTTTTATTACCATTCTTGGTATCTGTCTGTAAACCAATAATGTATGCATTTTGATTAATAAGGATTTTGATTTTGATTAATAAGTATTCTATTTGTAAGTGCTAAACCGTCTGCTGATGATATACCCACAACAGCCCAGCTAATCTTCTCTTCTGAGTTGACAACCTGAGTTCTGTTTTCAAGTAAATATTTACATCCAGATGGACTGTGGTATTCCTGCTTAAAACAGACCTTCAGTTTTTGAGGGTCAAGCAGGACCTGTCTGTGGGAATATATACGAACCATCACTGAAGACAATGGTCCAGATTGCACTGCCTGAGTATAATACTTTTCATAACTATGTCCTTCCCTCTCCAAGTTCTCAAATTTGCATGTGTCTTGGCAAAATTTATTTACCATCACACCCTTAAGGGCAAAACAATTTGCTACAGATATAGGACTCTCTTGGTTTTTTAATTATTTTTTTTTTTAATCCAGGACTTTCCTGGCAGAACTACGTGCATATGCATTTAGAGCACACTAAATTATTGCACACGTACTGTGCATGCACTGTTGATTTTCCAAAACACATCTCACTTACTATGCATTTCTTGTGAATGAGCCACGGACAAATCTTGCATTCCTGGATGTCACGCAGCCTAGGAAAATATCCAGTTCTGCCTGGCTTAGGTGAAATAAGAGTCTTGAGAGAAGACTTTTGTGGTTGCTCAACCCATTTTGGAGCCAGCACTTGAGGCCCACAAAGATGGGCCAGCTTTGCTGCATCTCTGCGGCTATTAAATGAGATCAACCCAGAAAATGTACTGTGTATTAGATTTTGCTCTTATAATATCAAGTAATATTTTGAAGTTTCTTCCTAAATTTCTTGAAAGACAGGAGGATATGGTTCTTTTAAAACTTTGCAAGAGGGGTAACAAGACTATATAAAGGGGAGTATTTCAGTCTCAAATAGAAACTGAACTGTCACTCTGGGATTTGAAGAAAATAATTGAAATAATTATTTTTGGTCATTAGCTCTAAAGCTTAAAAAGATACTTTTTCTTCCCTCTCACTCCCCTATAGATCTTCAAGATGGAGGACCTTCTATGGATGGATCTCCTTCTATGACCAGGTGAC
>NW_009634789.1:2945-7264 GCF_000690535.1 Cariama cristata | reverse complement strand
TTCATAGCCTCTGCAGACTCCCTGCTTCCTACTCATGGGGATCCTGTTCCTCCCTTCCCCTTCCCTTACAGCAGAACCTATCTCTGCCAGACAGCCAGCTCTGCGACCCCACGTCCACAAGCAGCCCGAGAAGACCACCCGAGTCCGGACTGTCCTTAACGAAAAACAGCTTCACACTTTGAGGACCTGCTACGCTGCCAACCCCAGACCTGACGCCCTCATGAAAGAGCAACTGGTAGAAATGACTGGCCTCAGCCCGAGGGTCATCAGGGTTTGGTTTCAAAACAAGCGGTGCAAGGACAAAAAAAGGAGCATTATGATGAAGCAGCTTCAGCAGCAGCAACCCAATGACAAAACTGTAAGTGGCTTCAGCCTCTGACCGTGCGCTGCCTTCCTTCCCAAGGAGAAACGCTTGGGCCATGTCCACCCCGGCCAGCCTCTGGGGTCGGTTTGACGCATTTGTTTTTGTGGGAGCTCCCTTAAAACAAAGAAAATGATACCGTTTAACTATTACCTGCTTGTTTCTGCTGTCAGTGCAATTAAAACAGACCACAGCGAGAAGCCGATATAGGCTGCTCAAGCGAACGTGTGTCTTTTTGTAGGGCTAAGATACGCAGTGGATTAGACTAACTTCTCTGCAGCATGAATTGCAACCTGCAGAGCTTAGGGGATGTAATAAGCCCAGCCTTGTGTAATATTTATATTGCCAATGCAAAGGACTCCTTGAGGGGAAAATGACACTTTCATCCTTTTCCATGGTTTTACACAGGAGTAATCCCAGAAGTAAAACCTATGAGTAAAAGGGAAATTTGATGTATTTTCTTAGCACTTTATATACCACAATGTGTATGTGTGTGATTGTCAGTGCACTTACTGTAGAAAAAGACAAATGCAATGCAAAGTTTTTTGAATTACCATCGTCTTTACAGGTTACTTAAAATATATATAGTTCTTGCACAGAAATATATTGAGTTCTTGTCTGCGGGCATATGCACGTGTGATGCAAACCAGCAGAAAGTGCTGGGTTTATCAGAGTAAACTGTCTCCATTTTAAGGCAACTTTTTTCCTTTTTTTTTTTTTTTTTTTTTTTTTCCTGTTGGTGTTAGTCCACTTGAAGAAGAGTCTGTTATTCTCCCTGTGTATATTGACTGACCTAAGAATGACTATTAATTCATAAGGCTGCCTAGTTAAGTGGAATTTAAGGAGTTTCGTTTTACCCTTTTGGAATGCAATAAAACACGATGTTATTAACTCGCCTGAACAATCTATTCGTCGAGGCTTGGAGTTATTTTGTACACAGTGCCTGCTCCACAGAGAGTACTGGGAGGGCTGTGGGTTTGGCTTTTTTTTTTTTTTTTTTGGGGGGGCTGGGGGAAGACCGCGGTACCGACGTACCCCAGGTTTACCGTGCAGTGGATATACGATCCAGTTAAGGTCACGCAGAACAAAACCAGCCTGGATGCGAAATAGAAAGGCAGCAGGATCAACCGTTTCTTGTGCCGAGCCGTGCATCGACAGCCAAGATAGAGAGTGCTCGTGTTTAAGAAAGCTTGGGGCGGAGGGGGTACGCCTTGAGAGAAACAGGAGGATTAAAGGGAAAGAAAGTAAACTTCCACCGTGATAAATGCAGCGGGTAGAAATAGGCTGACCTAGAGCAGAATAGAGTAAGACATTCACAGCGGATTAACAAAGCAAATACAAGCGACTGTATAGATAAGATAGAAAGCAGTTTATTGACTCAGCGCTTATATACAATAAAGTTAACCAAGCTCATTAACATCTTTTGCTGGGCTGTTTACAGAATATCCAGGGGATGACAGGAACTCCGATGGTGGCTGCTAGTCCGGAGAGACATGACGGCGGTTTACAGGCGAACCCGGTGGAGGTGCAGAGTTACCAGCCGCCCTGGAAAGTACTGAGTGACTTCGCATTGCAGAGTGACATAGACCAACCTGCTTTTCAGCAACTAGTAAGTGTCAGTTCCCAGACGGAGCAGGCCAGCCTGTACCCGGGGCAGAGCAATGGGGGATTCTCTAAATGTACTGGGAGCCCTCAGAGGGATGAGCGATCCAGACTAGCCGGGTTTTTCTGAAACGGCAAGTGGGCACGACGGCACTCTGCAAATGCGGCGAACTGAGTCGGTGAACAGGCCTTGGTGCAAAATCCGCCCCAGTGCACAGCACCCCTCTTGCCGAGCTGAGGGGCAGCTGAGTAAGGCCCGACCCAGGTCTGAGACTAACTCAGCTCCCGCACCCCTGAAAATTGAAGGCTTCTCTATCCAGAGAACTAACACGTTCTTCACGTGTCATTTATTTGTATGCACATTTGTGGAAGTCGTTTCTAAAATTCGCCCCTCGCCGCCTCGGGCCGATTTTGCCTTTATGCGGTAGGGCGGATTTTAAATATATGATTGTAGCGTCAGCCTGTGACCATGTTTTGCCACACAAACATGAACAGCTTAAAATTTTGAAGTCCTTGTTTTAAGCATATACCACTCTCTCCATATATATACACACAAACATTTACATATATATATCTTACATTAAATGTTCCCCTTGGAAAGGGAATTGTTAGTTCGTATTCACGTGAAAAAAATCAAACAATATAATAAACTGCCTTAACCCAAAATAAAACAGACCTTTTAGAATAAATTATGCTCTTAGCTCACTTCCTTACACCTACGTCATTTGACAGCTCATATGGGACCATATCATCATAGATATGGTGTTTAGGGTCATCGTTCAGTGATGGACTTGGCAATGCTATGTTTACGGTTGGACTTGATCTTAAAAGGTCCTTTTTCAACCTAAACGATTCTATGATTCTATGTCATCTTCAATACCTAGGCCAAAAGAGGTGAATTAAGGACAGAAGTTCAGCCTTAACTCAATTTCCTGGCCTAAGTGTGTTAAAACTAGATCTTTAAAATAATAAGGTACATTGTGTATGTTTTTTTTAGTGATTCAAAATAATATTTAAGGATGAAAAATTAGCATACAGACCCTTTTTTGATCTGTTGGGCATTTTTTTGACATGAAGAGATGGAAGACAAAAGTTTGTAGCCACGTCTAGAATTGTTTTCACCCCTTTCCAGTTTAGTATCACACTCTCTTGCAGGATCACTTTTCTTTTGCCCAGTGGCAGGCTGCAGCCTGCTACCCTCCCCTGGCACACTGTGCTCGCTCAGAAAGCTAAAGCACAGCAGCAGGGCTGTTTGCATCATCGTAGTTCTAGAGCAACCACCGATCTTCCTGCTTTAACCAAGCTGTCAAGCATGCACAATAAAAATTGATCTCTTTCGGCTGCCTTACTTTTTGTGCCTTAACAGAAAAGGAGACTTTAAAAACCTTTAATGCAGTAAGTTTTTGTATGAAGTATTTCTTAAAAACCAACCAACCAAAACACAGAAAAAACCCCAAACAAAAAAAAGGTAACATGGAAGATGGACAGCCCAAATACACACACGCATATAAGTAGGTAGATCATTAGACAAACAGATGAATATTGATACATGTTAGACATCATGTCTGATACTGAAAAGAGTTAAAATAAAGAATAGTGAATGGAACAGACAGTTCATGGATCGTTCAAGGCACGTCTCTAATCTGGAAAGGCCCTTAATCGCAGGATCGGCCAGCTAAATAGGTGCCAAAGAAATGCTTTTGGATCAGCAAAGCTCCACCCTTCAAATCACGCCTTTTCCCAACGCTGCTCCTAAACTAACGGGAGCCGCGGGGCACATTAGAATGGAGAAGTGTGACCTTTTTTATCAAACTGAGTCTCGTCAAAAAGAGATAACACCCGCTTCAAATCACAAACGAAAGAGGATGGCTTGTTTCAAATGCCTTCTGCTCCTGGGTGCTCCTCACAGGTTTATTTTAGTATGTGCACAAAAGGGGAAAAAAGTAACCTTGCAGTTTCATATCAAAAAAACACATGCACTCTTAAATAATTGACTAGAACATCCTGTTGGGATTCCCACTCTTGCAAGACAGGGAAGAAGGCCTCATTAATAAGTTTGTTTGTTTATATCTACTTGATTTTTCAGTCTTTTTTTTTATTTTACTTTTTTTTTTTTTTTTAACCTACATTTTTCAGTGATTTGGTTAAAGGCCTGAAGAAGGTTTCTGTGAAGTCCGTGGGGAAGCTAAACAAAGCAACAAACAGTGACAGAGCCTCCCGTGGAGACGTATCAGGCCACTGGGCTGCATGCCTGTGCATTTATTTTTGCGTTCTTCTTTGCATTTGCCTACTACTTTTCTTTGATTGTTACAGTTGTAACAACACTTCTTTTTCTTTTTTCTTTTTTTTTTTTTTT
>NW_009634789.1:0-2914 GCF_000690535.1 Cariama cristata | reverse complement strand
TTTTTTTGGCAGGTTAATTTTTCAGAAGGAGGACCCGGTTCCAATTCTACTGGAAGTGAAGTAGCATCAATGTCCTCTCAGCTGCCAGACACGCCCAACAGCATGGTGGCCAGTCCTATTGAGGCATGAGGAACATTCGTTCAGATTTCCGTTGTTGTTTCTGCCCTTACCCTCACCCCTGTTGGAGAGAGTGGGAAAATGATCGTGTTTGGACTCCGAAATTTAGGGGGAAAAAGTATTTAACAACCTGTAATGAACCTAGCAAGGAATTGCTCCATGAAATGAACGGAGTCATGTTTGAAAAGACAAGGTAATATGGTAGCAACACTGTGAAGACAATCATGGGATCTTACTAGAATAAACACACACAAAAAACCACAAAACAAAAAACAAAAAACCACACAAAAAAAACCCCAAAAAACACACAAAAAACAACAAAAAAAACAACAAAAAACCGAACGCTGCGCTATTCAATGATAAGAGGAGGACTGAAAAGACGTTTTCAAAACGTGAAGAATTTGTACTCGTGGATCTCAAAAAAAAAGTGAAAAAAGATTATCTTTTTATTTGACTGCACATCTTAGGGAGAAACCAAGGTAGAGGGACTTGCTACCCAGTCCCTCCCAATCCGAATGGTGCTGTTTCTATATTGGTGATTGCCTTGCCAAAAGGAGCTCCAGAAGGTTTTCCATCATCAGGAAAGAGACGATTTAGCCCTGCATTGTTGAAAGATTCATTGCAGGAAGGTGGAGCTGCATTGGTTTGCAATGTTGTTTTTAGTTGACTCTTAACAAGGGGTTGTTTCCTGGGTCTCTTCTAGCATGTACTGTAACGGGGTTTTGGTTTTGTTTGGTTGAGATCCACCCTCTATCAAGTCTAAAGCGATTAAAAATAGGTTTTTGAATTCCTCTTTAAAAACCAATTCAAAAAAGCATTGCAACAAGGTATACCTCTATTTTGCCACAAAGCGTCTCGGGATTGTGTTTGAAACGTGTTCGTCCAAGAACCTTCCCCTCCCCCAAAGATGTGTATAGTCATTGGTTAAAACGACTGTTTTTCTCTCTCTTTCTCTTTCTCTCTCACTCTCTAGAAATAAATAGGAAAAAAGTTTTAAAAAAAAAGGAAAAAGAAAAAGAAAAAGAAAAAAAAGAAAAAGAAAAAAAAAAGAAAAAAAAAGAACCCACCCTTTTTGTTTGCTCTTGCATTGCAAAATTATAAAGTAATTTATTATTTATTATCGGAAGACTTGCCACTTTTCATGTCATTTGACTATTTTTTTGTTTGCTGAAGAAAAAGAAAAAAAGAAAAAAAAAGAAAAAAGAAAAAAAGAAAAAGTTGTAACGTGGTCTTTGAATTATATGTCTAATTCTATGTGGTTTTGGTCTTTTTTTTTCTTAAATATTATGTGAAATGAAAGCGCCATATGTAGAATTATTATATCTTCAATAATAATAATAATAGTATTAAATAATGAACAAAGTTCCCTCTTTTAAATATTTACAAGTTAGCAGCTAAAATACCTGAAATAAAATATTGCATGCAAAGCAGGTCGCTAGTGAATAAAAAGGAGTGTGATATTTTATTGCAAGTATTAACGACCAGCTTGTAAATTTCCGTTTCAACAACTATATCAGGGCTAGTTGGATGCCTTAGCTTTCAATCGATAACGTTAGAAACTCTCTTGTTCCCCCCCCCCCATCCCTTGCCCTTAAAAGTGATATTACTCTAGGCATGATCTGACGTAACGTTAAGACATCTAAAGAACTGAGAGCTCAGGCTTTTTGCTGAGTTCTATTATTTTTTAAAAATAATAATAAGAAGTGCTGTATACCAAAGCCTCGTTGTTGAGATTGTTGAAGTGACCTGTACTTTAAGTATAAGCTCCTGATAAAAGGGACGCTTTTTGCTTAACGAGTCAAGTATGACCATTATTTATCAGTGTCTGCTGTTAAAACTATTAAATAATGCTGCAGGAGAATAAATTGAGGGGATATTGCTGTGAAATTGCACGAATACTGTTCCTTACTTTCTGTCGACTTCCCTCCCTTCACTCCCTCTTTCCTTCCTTTTTTAATTTGTGGGGAGAGGGTGGTGAAAGCTAGAAATGTGGGCGATTTCTTGGGGAAAAGTAGAAAAAAAAAACAACCACACACACACACACAAAAAACATAGGGAAGGGTTGTTTTTGCTCCAGTCCAAGTGCTCCCTAGTGCTCCCGGCCAGCACAAGACAAAGGCTCCCTTTAAAAAACCCTTAACGACTGGAATATAGAGAGATTTTTAGTCTGACAAAGACAAGTTGGTTTGCATGACAGTTACTCCAAACCCTAATGTTTTCTTAACATAACCTTCTTTTTCCTCTCTCCTCACCATCTCAGCCCACACTGAGCAAGCTCAGCTATAGGGATAAACCATTTCGACAGTACAGAGAACATTAAAAAAAAAAAGATTAAAAGTCTAATACAAGGATTTCAATCATCCTGATGAAAAACTGGATCCATTTTGTATGCTCAAGTGTAATACATTTTTGAGTACTTGATAAATATTTAAATAAATATGAAATCTACCTTAAACTGTGTGACCTGTAACTCTTGTGTTTTCATGCAGGATCAGAGGCTTGGTACGACGCTTCGGGGGGCGGGAGGGCGAAAGGGTGTAATTTCTGCCCGGTGGTCCAACGTGTAAGTTGTTTGAGTCGCTGTTACTGACGGGAGTAGAGGGGGAACGGGGAGTTTGGTGGCTGAGTCTCTGACTCCGGGCGGAGGGTCTTTACTTGGCGCTGAAAACCTGTAAGGTCAGGGCAACACGGCGGCCTTTGCGCTCGCCTTTAACCGCCTGGAGGCTAACGCGTAGGTGGGAAGCGCGGTCATTTCGCGGGGAGAGGCGCAAGGTTACGCTGGGGCAGGAGTGACCCA
>NW_009634788.1:0-2234 GCF_000690535.1 Cariama cristata | reverse complement strand
GTCGCCTCCCCTCTCCCACCACTTCACCTGCTTTCCAGGCCAGCAGCAACTCCCTCCAGCTCCATCCCGGAGCGGGCAGTCCCCAGCCAGGCTCTTCCACACCCCATTGCAAACTCCACAGCACCGACCGCATCTGGGGCTGTCTCCGAGAATTCAATAAACAAGCTGTATTAACTCCAACCAGAATTTATCTTTTTTTTTGAAGGAATTTGTCTTTTTCTTTTTTTTTTTCTTTTTTTTTTTTTTTCCTTCTGCTGCTCCTGCTTCTTTTTCCCCCCTCCCAAGGCCTCATATTCACCACTCAAAATTTAGCAGCCTGCCTTTGATAAATGACTCAAAGTAATCCCCGCAACAGCTAAGTCTGACTGGTTGACGTTGTGTTAGAAGTCTTCAGAGCGGTATCTGTCTATAAAATATTCACTTGCGGACTACAAAGGGTGGATCATTTTTAATGACAAGATTCAGAACTGGAGGATGAAGGGAAAAAGATTAATATCCGTGAATTCAAATAATTTAATTTCAAATACTGAACTTAGAACATTATATCCGACTAGTTTAAACAGTGATGCAGATAAAATAGCGGAGTCTCAGACGAATGAAGCGGCCGGAGGAACAGAGTTGCGGGGAATGTCGGAGATGAACATTAATACAAACTTTACGGGAACTTTTTGTTTTTGTTTTTTAACTCTAGACCTTTCTGTCTTCTGGGATAATCAGTGTTCTAGCAGGGCAAAAATGTGTAGGGTATTACACGTACGTGTGTGTGTATCTGTCTATGCAGGGAGAGAGACTTTCTTTCCTCTAGAGATAGGTGGAGAAATCTATTTAGATGGCGGATTTTAATTTCAATGGGTAATGTGAGCTTGTGCAATCAAAGTTATCAATTTCTGTCCTTTTTGTTTAGATTTCTTAGTTAAATGTGTTTGTTATATCTACCCCGAGGAGAAGCAACTTGAAAGTGTAGCTTTTGAGTCATCTTATAAATACATCCCTGAGGCTGCGGTTCTTGCAGCTTTAAGCAGTTTTCATTAAAGCAGCCAGCTGCCTCTTTGTGTAGATTGGATTTTTTTTTCTTTTTTTTAAAGCAATCACTTGTGAAGCCCCGGCCTCAGTTTTGTCTCTCCGCAGGCCCTTAAAGTTGAAGTTTCATTCATGCCTTGGGTCTCTCCACCGAATCAGACTCCTTGGAGCAACACTGGAAAGAGCCACACGAAAGCGCAGGCATGAATACCTCGTAGAGAAAGGTTAAAAAGGAAGCAGAGATCAAAACAATCGCATCTCACAAAAGGTGCATTAAATGCGCCCCAGCAATAAGCACAAATCTTCCAAGTTGGCCTTTAAAGGGAGCACCGGGAGCCTCACGTTTATTGCACCCAGCAATTCTCTGAGCGACTCCCGGCGCGTTTCCTCCTAAAACAACATCGGATGGGGAGAGAATAGAGAGGCAGAAAGGAGGCCCGGGGATTCCCCCGGCCCCCCCGGCCCCTTCACTCCCTCCTTTCCTTTTAGCTACGCGAGTCCATCTCCAGGCTTTGAGACCAGAGTTTAAAATCAGCTTTTCACCTCCAAACAGAACAGGCACACGCAATACATATTTTCCCACCATCACCTCCCCGCAAAGGCAGGCAGGAGCGGGGGATGGAGGAGCGCTCCCCCCGAGTCGGGGATGCTGAGAGCCGAGGCTCGCTCGGAATTAGCCCTGCTCGCCTTTTGCTGCTGGAAATGTCAGCTTTCTCTCCGGGAAGCAGGGAATTGAAACACCAAGGGAGCTCAACACCTCGGCAAGCCGGAGCCCGCCGCAGCAGCCCAAGGCGGGGGGCGGGAGAGGGATGCTCCCAAGCCCCGCCACCCGGGTGCTAAGGGCGACCGGAGGGTTCCCGGAGCTCGCCAACGTCCCTCTGCATGTACCTGATGTGTATGCAGCACCTCGCCTCCCAGCCAGGAGGGAGCTCCGGTTAAGTGGCGCTCTATGTATTTTATAGCGAATATTCTGGAGTAGCTGCACCGCAATGAAGGAGATATCAAGGAGGCCTGTCAGTTCAAAGCTTTTGGGGTTGTTTGAAAATCTTCTTCACGTCAAAGTAAGCAGCCCTAGTATTTGAACAGCTGCTTTGAACAGTGAAAAAGGGCTGAGCTGAATCAAAACACTGCAGTGTCTGCCCAAGACACCGCATCACCTTCAACCTGCTTTTATACGAGCAGAGAAAAGGAAAGAAAGGCGGGTGAGCCCTCTA
>NW_009634787.1:26914-27223 GCF_000690535.1 Cariama cristata | reverse complement strand
GGGAGCCGCAAGATGGCGGCGCCTGGTTCCTACCGGGATGTGAATGCCGCTGCCGAATAACATTGTAATTAATTCTTTGAAACATTACTTCATTTTTCTGTGAAAATCATGGGATTTGATCCACCCATCTTCCTTCCCCGCGGGGCGAGCCCGTGCTGTTGTTGCAGCACATGGCGGCAGTAGGGTACAACCTCGGCGGCTTCTTGTATTCTTCGCTTGGCCGATAGATTTATGTCATTTTTTTTGTTTATTTTTTTTTCATGGAAGTGTGCTGCATTCGTTTATTAGCATAGGGACTGCATATCTGCA
>NW_009634787.1:3273-26904 GCF_000690535.1 Cariama cristata | reverse complement strand
TGAAATTGGTGTGAGCTGGTGCTGTCAGCCCTTTTCAACAGTACTTAAAGGTTGCTGCTAATATAAGTTCAAGAAATACTGCTTTGAAGCAGTTTTATTATTGTTCTAACCGATTTATCAACTATGGCTGAACCTCTGCAAATATTTCTTTAGTGCATCTTAAAAAGAATTTCCGACTTTGGTGGGAAGAGTAAGAATAGGGATGTTTGGCATTAAATTTATATTACTTTCAGTATGGATTTTGAAAAGACAATTATCTTCTAGTTTCAGAATCAACTAGCTACCTTTTGCATCTGCTGGCAACTTCGCATCACTTTGTAGAAATGGGTAAAACCAAAGTTCCTGAACCTCTCCCTTTGTTTAGTCTTCCTGTACCTGAGCAATAAGATCACATTTTTCGCTGAGAACATAGATGATACGCAACAGATTAAGGGATGGTGCAGATGCTTGTAAATGAAGAAACAACTATTCCAGCTGGGGATTCAGTTTTGATTTGAAATCATTATCAAGCATGAATGAGTAAGAGTCCTCATCTTGTCACTTATTTATAAAGGGGTAAACTACGATGATTATTGGATGCCTTTAATTTACTGTTAGGATGTGAAACTACCCCCAGAAGCCCCTGGCAGTTGCGAGTTTCTGAAGGGAGGATGCGGTTTCAATAGTAGAATAACAGGACATTATCCTAACCGATGTCAATAATCTACTGACTTCCTTTTCATCATGGGCAGTTCTTAGCAAAGCCTTGCTGGATTTTGAGAAAATGTATTTAAAGTTATATTTTACAGAAAAAAAAATTTACAATTTTAAGAATTCACAGTCCGGACTGGCGCTTATCTCCCAGTACAAAAAAGACTTGATGAACTGGAGTGATTTCAGCAGCTGCCACCAAGATGGTCGGGGCTGGAGCCCTTTACCTGTGGGGGAGTGGAGGGACTGGGGCTGGCTCAACCTGGAGCAGACATGGCTTTGGGGGAACCTAAGAGCAGCCACCCGGACTGATGAGGAGGTCATGGATGAGAAAGAGCAAGGCTCGTCCCGGTGGTGCATGGTGGGTGGATGAGAGGCAACAGGCATCAGTTGAAACGGGAAAGATTCAGAGTGGTTTAAGGAAAAACTTTTTCACCATGAGGAGAGTTGAGAACCCGAGCAGGTTGTCTATGGAGTTGTGCAGTCTCTGTCCTTGGAGGGTGTCAAGCCTAAGCTGGTTAAAACACAGAGCAACCTGCTCTGGGTTTTTGTTTGACCCTGCTTTGAGCAGGAGGTTGGACTAGAGACCTCCTGGGATCCCTTCCAGCCTGCATGATTCAAAACAATGAATATCTCTGTTTTCGAAGTATAACTTAAAGCTGAAATACCAAATATCCAAGCCTGGCACCAAGTTAACAGCACCAAGTTTCTCATCTCCGCTCCACCCATCACCTTCTCTGAAGGATTGTTCCTTCCCCTTCAGAAAGAGGCTTTGAGTTTCCCCAGGGGAGAACAGCAGGACAACAAACACCTTTCTTCCTGGGTACATTGCTAATACAGCTTACCCAGAAAGCTGAAAAAAACTTCACCCTGAGATTGTTGTCAATGGCGCTGTTGTAATTCATTAATTAAGAGTTACATAATACTTCGGTTTAGAAGGAGTTGGTACGATCTGTTTGGGGTAGATTCCGTTCGTGGTGTACAATAACCAACCATTCCCTTTAGAAAAGAGGAACTGTCACGATATTAAGGTATGTTTGCGGGTCAGCGTTTGTTTTCTACAGGTTTGCAGTTACAATGGAGAAAAGTAGAGCTGAATGGCATCACCGCACATTGTGTGTGGTTTATTTAATGCGGTAATATCCTGATGGAAAGGAAGAGTTGTTTTGGTTGCTTTAGAGTTGCTTTGGGGACTGAAAATCACAGGCTGTCGAGCTGTCTGAGTTGTTTTTTCTTCTTTGGCACATTCTTCTTTGATGGGCTGCTTGTGTTCACAGACTGTTACTCACTTCTGCTCCTTTGAAATTAAGTTTCTTTGCAGATCTTCCTGGAGACTTACTATGGACTCTATTATTAAAAAAAAAAAAAAAAGGCAAAAAAAGATAAAAAAGAAGTGTTTCCCTGCACTGAAGTTTCATTTCTATACTCTTCAGTGGGTATTATATAGTTTTTACTTTCAAGCCCTGATGAATTACTCAATCTTTGATTTCTTTGATGTGTGAAATAATACGCTTCCTGTGAATTCCAGGCTGTCACTTGGCGAGTCTCACATTGCAAGAGGGGTAGGACAACGCCTGTCATGTATGGGATCCAGATCTTCTGTGAAGTCACTGGGAGGAGAAATTGATCCTAATAATACTTTAAATGTTTCAACTGCAGATTTATTTTCAACTGCAGTTTTCTCCACCTTATTTCGGTGCTAATATACTAAACCCTACATCAGCTCAAGGCACAGCCACCATCTGCTGCCAGTTAGTATCAGAACTATGTTCTTTGTAGTCACCAAGGTACTTTGCATTGCCTCTGCAAGCTCTCGTTGCCTTATGGCTTCCACCCATCCAAGTAAAATTTGTGTGTTTTAAATTGTCAAAGTATTGGTATAGTCAGCTCCACTTGAAAGATTTAACATCTTTGTACACAATAAACAAGATAAAAAGCAGATCACAGAATTGCCTAAGAACTTTGGCAATGGTAGGTCTGGATTTCAGAACTTAACTATGTGGACTTTGGCCATGGTATGTGGACTGAAAGATTTCACCATCTCTTCCGAGTGAGGATCCAGTATTCAAAGAAAAGCCGGTATTATTGTCGTTGTTGAGATGGATGTTATTTCCTCTAAATTGGTGGCATTTTTAGGAATGGGTTTATGGGTAAGACCTTACTTGCCATAGGCTGGCATGAACTGGAGATCTGACATCTTAGGAAACCATTTATGCTGCAAATCATTTAAGAGAGGGTCAGATTTGCATAGGTGTGGATATTAATCCTGTAGGCTATCGATTTCTTCAGAGCGTGCAATCACCACACATCTATGGTAATGCCTGTAGACATCACCACATGTCTATGGTAATGCCTGTAGTAAAAATGATGGACATAGGTTTATTTTTCGGCCCTGTCAACCCGCATCAGCTTGATTTGTGGTGGTCCAGATCAGTCTTTTAAATCTGTACACTACATTTGGGAAGATGGCTGTGTATTTTTGCCATCGTATGCTAGTTACTGTCTTACTGATATTGCAGCCAGGCTCAAAGGAGCCATGGAGGATATCTGCCAGGCCTGGTGTGCCTTCAAAACCAGACATACCGTCCTCTCACTGCCCTACCAGCTGCAAAGGGACTGTATGAGGGGCACAGAAGGACATCCTGGGTTGGAAGAAAACGGTGCATAAGGACATTTGTGTGACTCTTCCATGGTCTGTACGTACGTTGGGCAGTCACGCTTGTAGCGGTCAATATAAAACTATAGTATGGAAACAGAAAAATTGGGTTTGGGGGTGTTCAGCTCTGATCTGGTGTAAATGACCAGAGGAACGCAAGGCAGGAAAGTAACTACGAGTGTGCCCAGTTGCTGTTTTAACCAGGCCAAAGAAAGATGCGGGGGCTGGATTTCAAGCCAGTCTTGATGTGCTGCTGCACGCGTGCTCTTGGTTTCATTCTCATTCATTCTCACTGAAACAGCCATGCACTGCTTAACGGCGTATATAACACAGAAGTAGGAAAGTGGCAATAACTGCTTACCTTCCTGGAAAAAAACCTACAGGAATTATACTTCTAATGTGGGCCGAGGCTTTGAGTGCTTTTTTTCTTTCCCTGCAAATGTCTCTGGAGCTGTTATCTAAAATGCAAGATGGTAACTCATCAGGAGATTTCAGTTTTCACAGCTCCATTTAATTTCCCTTTTCACCAAGGAGCTGCCGGAGTTATAAGACTGTGTACAGGCACTGCCGTGAATTTAAAGGTGGCTTTGTAAATTCTGGCAGCTTGGGTGATAAAGCTGTCAGGTCTGCACCACCAGCTACTCTAGTACTAATGATGGAGAGTGGAAAGGGTGAGGGTGAAAAATGTTGTTCCCCCTACTGTGACTGCTGCTCTCTCAAACTGTATTGGCATTTCAATGTATGACTGGTCGCGTGGAGTTGTTATTTACTCCTTAGGATTCTCTAAGGTCAGAAGCATGGCAAGCAGTGTGCATAAGTTTTTATTTTATGTTTTTTCTTCACAGAATTTGGGGATGTAGAGTGATTTAAATGTCTTGTCAGTTTCTTGCATTTGGATTTATGGGCTAGGATGAGAGTGTCCGGGAAATAAATGAGTATGAAAAGTATGTACTTGATAATCCTCTGCATCTGTGTCTGTGCAGAGCTCACTTGTTCAAATGAGGAAGACGCGGCTTTATCGTGGCATCGGTCAGAATGCTGCAGTAGTCACGGAAGGGCAAGGAAAAGGCCCTGCTCTTCAGTGGCCCGGGTCCTACAAGTGTCTCTGGACTGTGCATCTTGAAACGTGTTGAGGTCCATATAGTTCCTCCAAAGGTTGAGGCCACAGACAAAGGCTATACAGTGAGGTTTTAAATAACTCTGTTTCTTCTAGTTCCAGTTACAGGATCAGAAAATAGGAATTAAAATATGTATAAAAAGCATCATATAGACATATGGAATTTATTGACAGTGTGTACAGTACACACATCTGATCTATAGAACTGTCTAATAATTAGAACAGTTGTATAATTATCAGTCTATATACTTTATTACATCCTAGAATGAACCTTTTCACTCTTCCATTAATTTTATCACTATCAACAGCTGTAGCAAGTTTTTTAAGTGTCATTTTACCCTGATCTCTTCCAAGAGGCACATGTATTTCAATAAATATTATTTTAAATCCTATTAATCCAGAAACCAGTCATCAGAGTGATTTGCAGAAATGGAGACAGTATAGAAGAAGAACTTTTCTGGATGAGTACAGTTGCTAAAGGTCTGAAAGGCTCCTAATGAAAAATCATTATTTTGTATATTGCTGTCCCTTGGGGAAGCTCCTGCCCCTGTCCTTTGCACCAGGAATGGTCCTTGCCACTGGATTCCCATCACTAAGCCAGCAGAAATCTAAGCAGGAAAGAACCAATAGTTTTTGCTAGCAATGAGGTGTTTGGTGAATTTAGAAATCTGCCTGAATCTTACCCCTAGTGAAAAGCTTATGAGTTTGCACTGGTTTCTTATCTTTCCCTCTTCTATTTTTCAATGACTATTAAATATTATATTTATGCTATAGAGTAGTTTTCTGCTCTTACGGTTCTATTCTTTAGGGTCTATATAATCTGATACCATAAGCACAGTACTGCATCTTGTGCTGTATTATGTTTCATTTCTCTTCATTAGGCTATCCAAATATTTAACTGATGTGCACACTGACATTTAAATTGTATGAATGACACTGAGCTCATATGCAAGTCATGATGAGTTTATCCTAAGATTTGCAGTAGATTCTGTATCTGATCTTTAGAAGTACTGCTTAGTCTCCAAGCTACCAAACAGTACTGAAGTTGCAGCATTAAAAGGATCTGTAGGAAAGCAAGCACAGCATTTAGAAACAGTTTTAATACAGGTTTCCTCTCATTCTTATATGCGGATGACTGGGCCCTTGAGTCACTAGCTGTATGTAGTTTTTCTTGGCAGCTCAAGTGCCAAAGCAAGAAAAGCCAGGACAGCATTTGTGGAGGTGTGCCAGCCAGAAGAGCTGGCTGACAGCAGCTTAATTTTCAGTAGAAACGTCCCTAAATAGAAGCAGCATAGAATGATAAAGTCATGGGGAAGGTATTGCTGTGATTAATTTAACAGACACCTGAGGTCACTATTCCCTCGCGTAAACTGGATCCAGGAAAGGAGGTGGGGAAGCTACCAGAGGAGCTGCTGGGACCTCTCGTCCAGTTGGCACGGCTCTGGTCATCCAACAAAGAGGTTTCATTCTGGTCTCGGCTACTGTTTTCATCAGGTGTGGTAATTTAAATGTGAAACTCTCAAGAATTTAAGAACAAAAGTAAACACAGTGGTTTACACTTTTTAAAATACTCATTGTAAAATAAATTTGGGATTCACAGCAGCGTGTGCAGCTTCTAAGACATTCAGCACCACCAAGTCACAAGTTAATAAAAATACTCTCATTTAACTGTAGAAGTATTCTAACAACATTCAGATGGATACACGGGAAGGATTGCATAATAACAATGAAAAACCTTTATGATCTTTGCTGATGTCAAATTTAGTTCTTAAGAGGATCGTGGTGACACCTAGTCTATATTTGTAGTTATCGAGGTCCTGAGCATGCATACATGCCTGGCAATTTTACTCTTCTTCCCAATAATTTGGAGGAATGAAGCAGTTTCCGTTCAGAGAGCAGACACACCAGAAGTGTGGTCAGTACTCAGAGTGGGGAAGTAAAGGTAGGGCTGTGCCCAAGCGAGCTGTGCAAGGATGCAAGGTGGAGGCAGCAGCTCACCGTGCCAGCGGTTCTCGAAGCCGTAGGAGGTATTGTTGTGCAGGAACAGATCATGCCTTGCCTGTGTCTGGGGTGGTAACTCCCAGCTTCCAAATTCAGTACAAGCCAGGATCGAGCTCCCAGCAGGGACCAGGCAGCTAACAATTTCAACAGCAATTTCAAACTGATAATTTCAACAACACAGCACAGGCAGAGCTGTGCTTCGGCAGAGGTACTGCTGTTTCAGCTTGTCTTCTGTGGTCTGAAGGAGCGATACGAATGGGAGGAATAACATTAGTTAATTCCATTGGGACATGACACTTCCAGGGGCTGCTTTCTGTGAGATAATCTGCACTAGATTTACTGGGATAATGCTCCAGTTATTTTCCAGCCCTTGCCTATTTCTTCAGTTCCTTGTGAGGAATCCAATTAGCAATCCAATTTATAGTATGAGCCACAAACATGATTACTGCTGAACTTCAGAGGCAGGAACAAAGAGAGCTGAAGAGAAACTTCTTTAAAATAGCTTTGCAACAGACATCTGCATATTGTGACGCTCCACTTTCAGCTGATCAATAGATAAAACCTGTGTGTTGCATCATCAAGCTCTAATGAGCTTCATCGCAGCACATATATCTGTGGTTTAGTTTCCTTTTAACTAGGTAATGTGTTGCATGAGACTTGCATACAAGACCTACTTGATGCAGTGCAGGGCATACTTCTTGAGTAATGTTTGAAAGAATCATAGAATCATTATGGTTGGAAGAGACCTCAAAGATCATCAAGTCCAACCGTAAAGAGCAGCAGCTTACATGCAGGCTGTGCAAGGGGTACGACAGAGTAGTGGGTAAGTGCTGCCGTTGGGCAGCAGAAGGGGATAATTCTCAGCCTCGCTGTTGTGTTGCAGCAGCTGGGAGTAGCTGGATGCTCAGTGTGCCCAAGGCATCGGTGCTGGTTTTGTGCAAACCCAGTTCTGGTGCTGCTGCAGTCAGAGGCACAGTGGATGCAGGCAGCAATTTTGCACTGAAAGACATCCTCTGCTTTCTAAACTTCTGGAGCCTTTTAAGAATCGCTGCTGTGCCTGTCATGGAGTTAGCAACAGATGGATTTTTCTTAGTAGTCTTTAAAAACCAAGATAACCCAAACCATAAAGTTTCTTGAATTGAGCTACTTAACAAGAAGACATCCTAGATTCATGAAATAAGATCTTCTGGGTATTACGAGGGAAAATCCCGCTCATGCTAACTTCTGTTCTTCAACAGCAACCGTCACCCATTTTGTGTTTATCAAGCATCACAGCTTATTGTTTCTTGATACCCACAAAACCCAAAGTTTTCAGTTTATCGGTATCAGGACAACTTCAATAGCTCAGCCTTTACACTGTCTTATCAACGTGCTGTATTGTCAGAGAAAATATCTTGATAATTAATTCTCCATTGCTTTCTAATCCTTAGCTATTCTCCTGAGATTGCAGAGCGTTCCTCTTTTAAAGGGTGGTGGCAGTTTTGGTGTGGCACTGGTACCTGCCTGTCTGTCCATGAGGACCTGTGCAGAACGTACAGCCAGTTTCCACAGATCCATTCAACTTAGCAGTCGCTTTTATTACAATTTTTCTTCTTTAGTGAAAAAGATCATGATGGGTGTTGCTACTCAGTTCACTCTTTACATGGGTTGGGGTACAGCCATGGCAAAGATTGAATTTTAAGCAAAAGCATGGACAGGAGTCAGGAAGTGTTGCTTTAGTACTGGTATGTTTGTTACCTGTGCCGGGATGCACTAGACCTGAACCTCAGACTAAGAAATAATTGTTTTATAAAGGTAAATATTTGCTCATCAGAACATGATAGGAATCTTAGAGAGTATTGTACAGTAGCTGTTTGCTTTCCATTTGCCTTTTGTAATCTTCCGTGTCTCCGCTAAAAACATCTCGTCCCATCAGCCAGCTAAAGGAAACCCCGTGAGAGGGTGGGTTGTGGTGAGAGGTGGGGAGCTGCCCAGAGAGGGTCCATGCCATGTGAAGTCTGGACACTGGCATCAGTAAAATGAACATATTTTTGTAGAATTTGTATTTTCAGATATTGGAACTTTGAGTTCTCTCATGACAGAATATGAGAACAGCAACATGCAGGTAAAAATAGTTCGCACATTGTGTGTGTTAAAAGCCCGTGCATAAAAATTATGGATGGTGTTGACATTTCCTAGACTTGCCTCACTTTAGCTGGCTGGAGACAAAACCCGGCAGAGAAAAAGCCAAAAAACCGTTCAGTGAACTTGCTCTAGAAATGAACCTGTGTCCCTTGTCCTTTGGCTGGGATGTGCACTGCTCCTCCTCCCTCCATTGCCACTTTTCAGGGTGGAAACAGGACAGGAATATGGTGGAGGCAGAAGTTAATGTGTTTCAACACGGATGGAAGAGCCAAAGATTGAGAGTTTGCAGGGGAGAAGGAGGAGTGAGGAAAGGAGACCTTGTTGATGGAAATGGGAAGTAAAACCAATGGAAACAATGATCCAACTTTGCAAGGGGTCCACAGGGAGCCAACTGGAAAGGGTAGGAAGGGAAGGTGATATAAAACTACAGCAGTGGATGAGTTGCCTCGCACCAGGCTGGAGCAGGCTGAGGTCTGCTGTAGGCATGCCTTCCCCGCAGCGCAGCAGAGGAGAGGTGTTGAGTGGCTTTGCTTTTCTCCAGACTTGATGCCTTCTGCAGTAAGCAATAGTAGCGTTCCAGCAGCCACTATGCCAACCTTGTATCACTGGAAGAATCCTCTGAGGCAGGGCTGGACTGCAAAATTGTCCAATTCTAAGGGGCCCAGGGCAGAAAGATCCTGAGAACTAATCTGTGTGATTGTAGGTAAGTTGTGCCAGAGAGTATGGAATGATAAATGAAAATTGCATAAACAGTCAGGAGAGGAAAACATGGAAGGAGGAGGACAGGGACACTCTGCTCACCCAGGGCTCCGCTGGACCGCTTGAACATTTTAGCATTAAGCATCTTACCAGTGATAACGTAGGACATTGCTGAAGTAGCAGGTTTGATAAATGTAATGGTGGTTAGCTCGCTCTTCTTGTTGTTGCTTTTTTTTTTTTGCTTGCAACAGTCCTCTATGATGATATACGCATTTTGTAATTATTCATCAAGATAAATTCTCAGGAAGAGGTGTTGCAATTCTAGTGGGCTGAATTTTTCTTTCCACCGCTCCCATCTTGCTGGCACATGCACGACATGGAGATCTGACACATGGCTATTAAAAGATGTCTGTGCAGGTATTGCTCAGCTATAAAATTGCAAAACTGGAACTTATTGTACGTATGATAAACTTCTAATGTAAAGGCCCTAACTGTAGACTGCTCTTTGTGAATGGAAACTTCCAAAGCTGATACGAATGCTTGCAGCTCATGATTAATTTAGGAGTATATGCATTTATATGAAAGACGACCTCAGTGATGCTAGTTTTGCTGTTGAAGATTTCTTGGGGAAAACAGGCCACATACTCAGGGCTGCTGCAACAAGATGCTTATTTCAGTGCCCAGGTCCTGTGTTCTTGTAGCAATATTTGGATGGAGTGGATTTTAGAGGGCATGGTCATTCTGAATTGAAAGCTGATATGGAATGGGGTATGAGGCTGTGAGGTATTTTGGTGCCACCAAAATATATCTGTGATAAGGAAGAGCTTTTGGATACCAAAATACTCAGATTATTGGATAGCAAATAAGTCACATCTGGCCAGATGTGAAAGGCTTTAACAGAGGAAGCACTTAGCATTTCTTGGCGTTTCTCCACACCAAGTGTGGGACAGCACGGACAGCTGAACGCGGCACTGGGTGTAGGTACGGGCACCTCGATAGTGGTCTAATTCTACTTGATTTCATCAAGTTGTGCCTTTTATTCTCATGTGTGGAGAAATATTGGGAAGGGAAGCAAAAAGCATTCACCTGTGATGTGGAGAGGGCTTCTTGGGATCTGAGTATTACTTACCTTGAGTGAAATATCTGGTACGTCCCATACTTCCCCTGGGCAAGGCACCAGGATGTGTGGAGTTGGATGCGTCTGCTTGGTTTGCACCATCTTTTTTCCAGCTGTTACTTCATAAATCACTCAATCTCTGTGCATGTGGCAGATAATTAGTGTATATGAGGTACCAGGCTTCTCTCGTTGTGCAATTTGTGGCTGTGGAGAATGCAAAGAACTGATACAAGCTCTTTCCTCTGCCAGCCTGATGGGTGAGGCTGTTTGCTGTGCCTTGTCACCCCGTCTTTTAATTACATTGCTGCAATCTTATTACAGCCCTCTCTGATGTTAGGGTGCTTTATTCTGAGCCCAGCCTCAGTTGTTTTGTGTCAAATACTCCGTGATGTACATTTTACCTACATTTTCTCTTCCTGTTCATTTTATAAAAAAATCTAAAGCTCATAAAGATTCATGGCATGTAACTCATCCTTGAATATGACCTTAAAATAATGAGATATTTCTGATCTACTCCATGATTATGAAGCAAAGATAGGAGCTGTCAGAAAAAATAACTGAAACAGCACCCTGGCTGACAATATGTCTATTCCTGATGCTGCCACAATTTACCTTCGTTTCCTCCCCTCCTCCCTCTTTGCTCAGTCATTTTAAGCACTTTTTTTCATAGAGATTTGCCAGATTTACCCTATTCTCCATCATGTAGATATTTCCACTCTCCTCTTTGTCCCGGTTCTTGGCTTTTTTCTCTTGCCTGAGCATGTCTCAGCAGTAGGATACATATTTTGATGGAAATAGTATGCATGCATCTTTTAAATTTCACTGCTTAAGCTAATGTGTCTTAGTAATCAAGGGGGGCTATAGCTTATATTAGGCCACATGAAGCAATTTCTACAGCCTATTTTGAGCTCAGAGCTTCTTATTCTAATCTAAAGGAGGCCTCAGTTATCCCAGTAACAACTGTAGGACAGCCCCACTTTGGGGCTGACTGTACTGAAACACCAGAACCAGCAGAGTTTATCAGCTCTTAGCTGTACTGATACAGCAACTACCGAAAGCAGCCTCTGAACTAAGGGTAGAGCAGACAGGAGCGATGCCAAGGGCGAACTCTCAGCATTCATTCTCACCTCCACCTGTTGTGAATCATAGCCTTACAGCTAGGGAGCTTCCATTGAAGTTGCCTGGAGATATTTTCCTAGCTTGGGCTCCTCAAATTCAAGCAAAATATTGCTTACTCTAAGGAAGGGACCTCAAAGCCCACCCAGTTCCAGCCCCCTGCCCTGGGCAGGGACACCTCCCATCAGACCAGGTCGCTCCCAGCCCCATCCAACCTGGCCTTGAACACTCCCAGGGCTGGGGCAGCCACAGCTTCTCTGGGCAACCTCTGCCACTGCCTCACCACCCTCACCGGGAAGAATTTATCCTCCTATCTCATCTAAATCTTCCCTCTTCCAGTTTAAAGCCACTACCCCTTATCCTATCACTCCCTGCCCTTGTCAAAAGTCCCTCCCCAGCTTTCTTGTCGACCCCTTTAGGTACTGGAAGGCTGCTATAAGTTACTGGAATGCTGCTATAAGGTATAAATAAATGATATAATAAATGAATTGTTACCTTATCTTGGCTACGAAGATACCAAACAGAGAGAAATGAGATCCATGCGAAAAGCAGTTTGTGGTAGGATATCAGTAACTAGCTGCAGTTTGGTATTTTAGGAGTAAATAATTAAAATTATTTGGGTAGGGGCTGACTTGTGCACTGTGAGAGGACAACACTGCTTTTGATGCAACAATAGATGTTGATTGTTTTGTGTGATTATAAGAAAGTTATTCCAAGTTCAGTAATACTTAATTTGAAAATTAGCCTTTTCTGCTTTAATTTGCAGGTCCACCTGCAAGGTTCGGCCCAATTTTGGCATACACATTCTGGTGCTGCACAGGCGTGATTTGCAGTTCGTATGGTTCTGCTGACTGTTACTACACCCTGCTGTATTTCTTTTACAATGGCTTAAATAGTTGTTGGGGGTTTTTTCCTAACTTCCAAGTAATTAGGGAAATTAAACTCTAGAAATGGAGCATTGCCTCGGTAAGAGGTAAAGGGAGACAGACATAACGTATTGTATTCACAGTCCTCCCTGGTATGCGTGGTGTACATGCTGGGCAAGGCTAATTCTGCGTGTACAAGAAGCTCAGGACAACATCTGTCCTGTGCAGTAGTGCAGCAGAAACTTCCTACCACGGAGATCAGAGTGATTTCCCTTTACGTACCATTTTTATTTGTAGGCAAGTTTCAAAGGGGTATCTCTCTGGAGGTTTCTCATGTGTTAAGTTTTTGCGTGCTATTGATTGATGATATCCGTTTGCTGTTTTGGAAAGATTTATCTAAACCAGAGTCTTTGTAAAAATGATTATTTAAAATACCTTAATGATATTTTTCACTTGATGAAAACTTTAGGGCCTTTTTACGTTTAACCATAACTGTATGAATCATTGTAAGAGAAAAAAAATTTTTTTTCACTGAATTTGCATCCAAAGCAAGAATCTTAAATTATGGCCAAACAACAGCAACAATAAAACTTCAGAAAAAAAAACCTGTACTGGAACATCCTTAAGATTTCAAAACTCCATAAACACGGGGTCTCATTTTTCAGGGAATTCGACGTAGATTAAATCGGACACTCAGATGATGGCCTGCCTCTACAAGTGACTGGTTTGAACCCAGATGCCCTGAAGATGTGTAGGACAGGCAATGGCAGTGCTTCCCCACCAACCCCCTTGGACTGTTTTGCCAGCCTTTTCTAGAAAGATCAAGAGAAATGATGGAAATAGAGCTTTCTCTTCTGTTGAGAAGGCAGTCAGGCAGGAGCTGCTGTAAGGCTCTCTTGGGGTATGAAGGGACTGGGAATATCACACTTCAAATAAGTTAGCACTACATTTAGTCACTGCTCATGTGAGCCGAGTTTAGCTGGCAGCCGATCATCAGAGATGTCTGTATCCCACTGACGACCCTCTGAGCTATAAATTGCTGCTACCCTATTTCAAGCTCTGCATTTTAGTTCGTGTGATAAAAGGAGTGCACCAAAATAACATAGAAATAGTTATTTCTGCTGGATGTGCAGAGTCAGTGGTGGCGATGCTGAGGTCTTTCCTGAGGAAGACCTCCACTAAGGAAAAGGTCTCTGGGAAGCTTCTTTTAATAGTCTTGGGTAAAGGCTGCCTGGAGGGGCTTCAGGAAGAAGCTTCTGGAGGTTCATGGACTGGACATGTGCATGTGTAATCGTCCTCGCTAATGGATTTGGGAGGTGATCCATGAAATTGGCCAGGAAACCTTTACGGCAGGATAAATGCTAGCTTTGATTAAATGAAATTAAGAAAATGAATTTTAAACAAGGGAGGTATGGTGCTGGCCAGCTGAGCCCAAAAATTTATCAGTGCTTAATTTAGTGATGCATTTGTACTTTCAGGGTGAATGCAACTGGAACTGGTTCATCTCCCTTTCTGCTTTTGTTTCATTTATCACTGTTGGATTATTGGTTCTGTTTATTCTTAACATAGTCCTTTCATTTGCTTTTTTTTTTTTGGTGTAAAAACTTCCAGCTGCTGTGCTCAGCCTGAACTACAATTAGCATAGGGTAATAATGGAGCAATTAACTGCAATTAACATGCAGTAATAATGAAGCAGGAGAAAAAGAGTGCCCTGCCAAGGTGTTCCGTAAAGAGCCGGACACCAGACACTTCACAACGGAGTTGTTGCCCAAATGCTGTACATACCGAGCCGTCCGCTGGTGGTACTGGCAGCTCTCCGAAATGGGACCCTCCTCCTGTGGCTTGTTGCTGTTACAGCAAATGGTGCTTCCATGGTAGTGTGCAGATGGAATCGGATGAAAACCCCTTTCCATCGTGTATGAACGGCTTCATCTACAGGGAAAAGGATTTCAAAACTGGAGCAGAGTTTCCTGAGCTGTGGTGTGGTTCCAAGCTGTCCAAAGTGGTATCCCACCTCCTCTCTCTTTCCAGCCGGCGAAAAAATGTTTCGGTTCACTGCTGTGTGCCCAAAATGCTTTGAAATCTCCTGTTGGAACCCACTAATTTTGAATATTAAGTAGCTAGAAGTTATTTCAGTTTTTCTAGTAGAAAGGAGAAGTGAAAAGGGTTGGAAAAATCTCAAAAGGCTTTTTAGCAGAGAGAGGTTATTTTCAGCTGTCTCTTTCCTTCCCAGTGAATACCTCTTGCCCCAAAACTTTAAAATTTGGTAAAGCTGCTGAGGAACGCACACAAAAAAAGTGTTTTCACTTAAGTAAGGCTGCAGGGACCCTTCCAAAGAGGAATTGCTGCTGTTTTTTCCATCTTCTGAGCACCTCCCGCAAAGCTAAACAAAGATAACAGGAATAATAAGGAAGAGAAGTGCTTTACAGGAATCCCACCATGAGAGGTCAGTGGAAATTCCCTCATCCTGAACAAAGTCATTTGCTTGTTCTGTTTGCTTTAAGTTAAATGTTTAAATAGCAACATCACATTGGGGTGTGTGCTCCTTGAGATAGGAGACCCAGCCTTTGCATATCTGTAAGTGTTTTTCCTCGTACTCCTAAAATTAGGGCAGTTGTGTTTGATGGCATTGGGAACAAATAACCTCTCTGAGCAATTAAAAAATGTTAATGGAAACAAGGATCGATGAGGAGATACCATGGCAGTTACATCATCACATTATCTAGTTAAAAAGTAGAATCTTTTGAGGATAGGATCTTGGGAAGTATTTTTGGTTCAAGCACCAACTTGGTAGGTAAATATTTTCATTTTTTCACCTCCAACATTTGAGTTGTTACTTTTATTCTATTTTGTAGACTGCTTTCATAGAAATTTTCACTTGACATTTTTCATCTCCTCCCATGCTCTGCTTGTTACTGTAAGCGTGATTACAGCTTAGTACTTCATATTTGCAGGTTAACAACTGTGATTAAACTGATGCGACAGCTAAACCTTTGGCTCCCATTTGAGCCTAAACCACTCAATTGTTGTGCCACTAGCACACACAGGTATTTGTTGCCTTAATTTGAAGCACATCAGTGGCTGGCTGCAAGAGAATTCAGGCGTACCTACGATCTGCTTGTATTGGCAGTGTGAACATGTGGCTGAGGTGTGAGCCAGAACCTGAACACAACTAGCAAGTGTGATACCATGGATGTGGCCTCTGACAAGCAGGAGACCTGTGCATCTCCAAGAGTTGCCTTCAGGACCTTGTGAACAGGTCTGTGGAGCAGGATCTTCAGTGAAGCTTCTGGGTTTTGGGTATTTTTTTCTTTTTCCTGCCCTACCCCCAGATAGGGGAGAGGTCTTGGGCTGGAGCACTAATGAGGATGAACAGTCCACACTACTTAAGGGACTCCGAAACCTTGCACCAAATATTTGCAACAGAACAGTCAGCCTGGCCCACACGCATCCAGAGTATTTCTGAACAAACAGAAAACACAGGGAGAGCAGAGTCATGCACTGAAATCTTGCTTCTGAAGAATAAAATTTTATTTTTTTCTGAAAAAACTGCATACACATGTTCAGATCTGTTCAACCTTCAAAACATGTCTTAGTTTCCAAGCAAACGCTGTTCTTTTAAGCATGCAGGACCCCACTGCAGCTTGATAAAGAAGTCAAGAGGGTTTTTTTAATCCTGTAACTGTGCAAACATAATTTGAAAGCTATTTACATTTTGCACCTCTCACTTCTAATAACAGTAGCATCAGCTGTTAGATACATGCACTGTATAGCTATAACTTCGGATTTGGCATTGGCGTTTGATTGAGGTGTAGAGTGAAAACGAAACAAACCTTCCATTGTTCAGGAAACTCCCCACAGGCAATTATAATAAATCTGATTTCTTCTTTATAAAAGAGATCTCTTTAAGCACTCAGACTTCCCTGCAGTTATTAAAATATTACTTCCACCGTTTTCTGGATCATCTTCCTCTGGCGCAGACATGCACTTTGCTTGCCTTGGTGAATGGTAGCAGAAAGAAAAGATGTCTGTTTTTATCAAAGGTGGCAGGAGTGCACTGAAACAGCCACTTCTGTTTCTTTCTGTCATCTTCAGTAAACTGCGAGATTACCTTCAGCATGTTTTTTTTACTACCTTAGACCATCTAAACTCAGATGCAGCAACTTCGATGCAAAAAGTTGGATTCAAGTTCATATTCTATTACTTTCTCTTCTAATTTCCCCTCCCATCCATTAAAACCCAGAAGTCAATAACCAGCCCGATATTAGTACTCAAATCATCATACTCATCTCCTTATATTCTCTAACCTGAGTCGAGGAAGGCATGGTGTGTTTTGCCACTGCACTCTGTTGGCAGAACTTCTTTGTGTATAATGAGCGGAGTACCCCTCCTCACAGCCATCATGAACTGTCTTTGCTGTTTCATATGTGCCAGTGTGACTAAATTAGGGTGCTGAAAGTGGGAGCCGGTTGAGTATTAGGTAGACGTGGCATTCCAGGTGATGTGTTTCATTATCACGCAGCAAAAGCTGGCCTGTGTTTCATTTAACAGGGACTGCGCAGCCAGTGCATTATTCTGGTTTTCAGCTATGGTAATTAAGCAAGCCGTGTTTTGTAAGAGAAAACCGTATTTTCGTAACTGCAAAACTGCTTCAGAATAAATACACAAAATTGAAGAAGACATTGCATTTCACAAGTTGCAAGAGCTGCTAATCACTACTCAGGCAAGTTCAGTTCACGATGGAAACCGTGCTTTCGGGCTGGCCTCCAAATATCTGGGAGAAGAACTCAAAAGCCAAGCGGACGTGGATGGGGACGAAGACGTAAGCCGTGTACACCACCATAGCGAAAACAGTCACGGTGATGGTGTGGAACATGGACCGCTCCCAGGGCTCCAGCACGTAGCTGCAGGTGATCAGAAGGTACTGGTAGTACAGCCAATAGATATAGTCCTTCACACGCTTAATATCCATCTTCGGCTTTCAGTGATTTTGAGGAGATGACCTGTAACGATAGAGAAGTCTGGATTACAGCTGCAGTGGAAAGAAAGACGGGGAACTAAAAAAACGATGCGGTGACCCTCATTCCAAGTTTGATACCACATGTAATTGTTACATAAAATAAAGTTCAAATATAAACACATCGGTGCCATCACCAGCCTCTGCTGCCCTGGAGCAGAGGAAAACAATCTTTAGAACTAGCAAGTGCTGCTTGCAGTTATTGAAGCTGTATCAGTTGGGCACTCTCAATTCCTACGTTCTGATTATGAGTGTGTTTTCCTATTCATTCTGCTGTAGGAATTAAAACCGCATTAGCTTACAAAGGCACAGGGTTCATGTGGAAGTCAGGGAGATATGCGTTTAAATGGAGGGCTTTGGGCCAGCTTCTGTAAATGTGAATGGCTGACTCGTATGCTCTGGAATAAAGATGAGATTAAAAGAACTGCTCGGTAAAAATTCCTCTGCTTACTTCTGATAACAATTTTTATTATTCTGCAATTGTTGGGAATAAAGAAAATACAAGCTATGAAAGGGAGGGAAAAAAGTAATCTCCAATAGCGTAAGAAGTTTTTTCAGCTCATTCCAAAGAAATAAGATACATTACAGATGGAAAAGAGTATTTAATGGAAGTTACAAGTCTAGGAAAGATTTTCCTCTCAGGTAATACCCTTATGCATTCATTGTTCCCGTCTCCACACAGAAAGGAGAATGGCTGAGCAAGTATTACCTAGGAAATGGGTTTTACTTTCCACTGGTTTTTGTTAAAATTGCTTTTCACTATTTTAAATAATCTTTAAATTCGGGTTAAAAACATCTACTTAGAGAAAATACAGACACAGAACGGTAAGCAACTGTACGAGACTTCACAGAAAGACTCCTTTATTTTGGTGGTTGAGTTTAAGGACAGACGTGCTGACCAGGTCAGCTCACACAAAGTAAATGGGATTACAGCAGATTTTAGTCCTGCTGGAAAACCTTCTAATGTATCATTTTGTCCTACACTTCTGTTGCCTAAAATGCCAGGAACAGAGATGCTTGGACATGTAACGTCCCTCGAGTCTTGTGTTGGTAGTGAGTTTCGGGCAGCAGAAATTTTCTGTACCCCAAGGCAACAAATACTAAGGTAGCACTGGAAAATTTGCAGCCTGTGATTAAAATAATGATGGACCACTGGTAGAGGCCAATATATTACAATAGTCAGTGATTTCCTGCCTCTAGGGGCTGTACAGTATATTCTGGTGGTACGTGAGTATTTACTGAAGGGAAGACAAATTACCAATAAAAAGGATCCCTGGTTTGTTTTGTAACAGCTTTACTTTGGTTACTGATGTGTAAAATTTTTGTCCGGTGGACGGACTGTTAAGTGCACACACCTTGACGGATCGTATTTCTCCATCTTTCTTCCTTTAGGTCACCAGTACTGCCAGTTCAACACTCCCACATAACATTGGAAATGGAGCATCCTGCCAGGCTAGCTCACACCTCGCCAGCTGGAGATGCCGTAAGGTAGATTTTTTCCCCCTTCTTCTTTGCGAAAGCAGTAACTGCAGGCTCACCCGAAGTGTGACAGGCTGTCTGACTGAATTGGCACTCCAAGTGCCTGTCCAGCACTGCTGATAAGGGAACTGACTGTCTTTGTTCGCCCTCCTTCATCCATGTGCTGGCTCCTTTCCCTGTGTTTCTCCTCCTATCCCTGGGCCTCCTGTCCAGACCTCCTCGCATCTGTTCCCCAATTGCTCTTCAACTCTCAACACCCCCATGAGTGCAACCTCTTTGCTGGCAACAAGCGCAGTGAAACTGGAAACACTGTGCATGAAAAAGGGAGGGAGGTTTGTTTGTGTTAGCAGATTTTGATGCAGAAAAATTTCTGTACTCACCCCATCACCCACCCAGCCTTTACTTTCCACCAGCCCCTCTTCTTCTGTGTCCACCAACCATCCATACCTTCCCCAATATATCTTTTTTGCCCTCCTTCTCCCAAAGCAGTCTGTTTCCTTCACTTCCATCTTGCCTGTATCTCCTAGACTAGGCTGGATGTTAGGAAGAACTTCTTCACTGTAAGAGTCGTTAGGCATTGGAACGGGCTCCCCAGGGAGGTGGTGGAGTCACCATCCCTGGAGGTGTTCAAAAAACGTTTAGATGTGGCGCTTCGAGACATGGTTTAGTGGGTTTAGCAGGCATGGTGGCAGCGGGTGTACGCTTGGACTTGATGATCTTTGAGGTCTCTTCCAACCATAATGAATCTATGATTCTATGACTACATCTGCGAGACCAAGAGGTCACCTACCATGCTTTTGAGGGGTAGATCGCTTCCATTTTAAATTTAGCAGTGAGTGACTTTGCTGTGAACAGCTTTACTTACAAGGGTACGGGCTGGGGAGAAAGGCCACCACTGCTTTCTGTCCTGGTATGAATGGAAGATGATTGCTTTCAGAAAATTTATTTTAAGGCAGAATTCAAGAGAGGCCTTAAAGCCTTGTAAATATTACAAAGCCTGTAATAAAAATGGCAGAGCTGGCAAACTGTGACTCACTAGGAGCCAAAAGTTTCTCTATGTATACCTTCTGCAAAAAGAGCAGCATTTTTCAATGAAGAGGTTAAGCCCCTTCCTATACAATTGAAAGGAAAACGATAAGGGCCTGCTCATATTATCTAGGGTTATGGTATTTACACTGGGGTTATACCTGTGTAAACTCATACTTTCTTGGGTAAATATCTGTTAAGCATGACTGTTGCACAGAGAAACTGCAAGGCTGGAGTGTTTAAGGCTATGAGGTTACCAGAGGGGTGCTGCAATGGGTTTGAGATCCCAGGATAACAGAGCTTTCTGCCCACAGCGGCACATACGCTTGTATATCTCGATACAGAGCTGGTATAAGGAACAGCCAAAGACAGGAAAAAAATTCCGCAGGCTGATTTTACTGATATTAGACCAGTCTACCAGGCTGCAGACTCACCACTATCACTTACTAGACGTTGCTGTCTTGGAGGGATACGTGAATGAAGTATGAAGTAATTAAAATAAGGAGCAGACCTTTTGATTAATTTATACCAAAGACCTTGTTACTCTTTCTCCAGCCTGGGGATTGTGTTTCCATTCAGCTCGGTGACCAAGCCCAAGCAGCCAGCCCGTGCTTCTTCGGTTTTTCCAGTTCACGGCACAGGGGGATAACCCCATCCCCAGGCACTTGGACACAGCCATAATGGGACTCCCTGGACTACCAGCAAGAATGCAGGCTGTCTTAATGCAGAGGCTGTGTGGTCTCCAGATGAATGATAGAGGTTGAGATAAGTAAAAGACAGTCAGTCAAATTACAGTCTTTGTCCTCACCACTAACACACTTCCACTGCATTTAATCTACCCAGAGACCTTCTCCGTTAGCAGGACTGTCTTGCAAATGCAGCAAACATGAGGAGTGTCTCAGGATAATGCAATTCAAGATGCATAATTTATAAAAGGAAAACATAGGAGGAAAAGAAAAAAAAAGCCATCTTAAACCAGCTGCTCGGTCAATGAGCTACAAGAATCCACGGTGTTACTGTGACATAGATACCTTTTCTGAAGGTACCCCACCTGCATTAATTCGGGGCCAGTTGTAAGCATAAGCAATAGCCCAAAGCTCCACACCTCCAAAGGCCTCAGGAAGCCTCACCACCCAGACCAATTACCTTGTAGCGATAATCCAGGGGCATAGCAGATCACTAGACAAACAGAAACTTTTGAGGCTAAAAATTCTGCATTTTAAACAGGACTTGTCCTAGAGAGGCTTCCACTTAAATTTTCAAGCATTACTGGTTTTTATTACATTAATGCTGCAATCAGCTGGTGCTCTGAGTTGAAATGGTCCTGTGTTATTAGCTCATCAGTTCCCAATATTCCAGAACAGGAGATAATTTGCTGTTATGCAATTTTAACTTAGCCCTCATTTGTCTACAAATTTGAATGTAAGTATTCAACTGCATTGTGGAAATGCCTTCCTGTTTAGAGGCCATGGGACTGTTACAGCCAGCTATGAATAAAATGAATAGAATTCAGCTTCTAAAGCCATTAAGCAATATTCAAATTATTTTCAGCAATTTCACCTCCAAGCAAAAAAAGCAAGAGAAACCTGTAAAGCAGCTTTTATTGTTTTAAGTGGCAACCTGATTTTCTTGCTTGTTGACACATGTCTCTGATTAGGGCAGCTGAAAAGATAAATCATCACCAAAAAAAAAATTCCCAGGTTTCATTTAAGAGCATACCTAATCTCAAAAATTTCTTTATTATTAACCTTAGTTCCCAGTGTTAGAGCTAGTGTTTGGAGCTGTAACCTGAAGATGCCAGTGTTAGGTACTTTGCTATATCATTTCTGCTTCGAGTGACAAGGGTTTGGGGGACGTTGTTCACACTAGCAGTCTGCAGCTCTGACTGGTGGCTGGACAGCACCTGCTGAGAAATTCCTATGGAAAGAAATATTCTGGTAGGGGAACTGGGATAGACTGGTTTCCAAAGAATGCTTGAAAAAACACCTTACACCCTCAAGAGGAGAGTTTGGTTGACTTACACATACAGAGAAAAGGGTTTCCAACATATATTCAGGTCTAGATAAGTTTATCTAGGGTGGGGAAAAATCAAACCGTGGAGCTGGAGATAGCCCCATCATCATTAAACAGGTGGTGGCCGATGCTTTGAATAGGAAGCAGGGCCAAGTGTTATAAACAAGGTAGGAAGGAAAAACAAGCAAACAATCCATCCATCCACAAAATGCTTATACTTAATTGGCTAAAAATTGGCCATTTGCTAAATAATTGCTGTGATGGCACAGAAGCAAGGTGGCGGGTTTTGCAGAGTCCTAAGGGACTGCACTCGTGCTGAAGCTTAAGTAAAATCCTGCCGCAAGCCCCTGAGGCCTCTGTTTGGTCTTGTATGCAGGAGACCTACAACATGCAGGCTCCAAACGGCAGGTGTGACAAGGCAAAGTGCAGTAATTTTAAAGTTGTCTGATAGGTAAATAATTTCAGCTATTAGAAGAGGAATAGGTAGCCATGGTAGTCATCCCCCTTGGGTACTAAAATATATAGCCTTTCTGCAAGTTATTTATCTGTAATTGTTCTCACTTATTTGTAATTTTGTGTTAAAGGGGTTTGTTCTGCTGTTACTCAGACAGAGTATACTGAGTTATCCAAGGCACCAATCTTGTCCTTATCTAAGGACATTTATCTATTGGTGCCTTGTACCTTGCACCTCTTAATGCTAACGTAACTCTGGGGTGAACCCATTGATTTTATGTAGACCGACATTTTCTGTAAGCGCAAATAGAACAACAAAGGGATTCACATTCCCAGTCCATCATGCATTTGCTTTAATATGTTTTATTCAGTTAGCACCAAGCATAGTGCATAAGGAATGAAATAGAGATCCTGCAGACCAGTAAATAGGAAGAAGTTTACATGAAGCAGCAGTTAAAATTGTGCAGAGAATCTGAATGCCAGCATTTCCCAGGGACACCATCTATTCCTCTATTGCATCTGCACTGCCCAGATCCCTCATATGCAGCGTGGCCCGTGGCCACATAGCATCAGCTCAGCCTAGAAAGCTGCCTGTTACTTACTGACAAGCAGAACCCTCAGGTTACTGTAGTATTTACACATGGGTGTTTAAGTGTGCCCTAAAGCTTGTCTGGCATTACCTGCCTGCAAAAACAAAGGATGTGAATGAGAACAGCAGCAATAATCCCAGCATAGTTCCCACTATGGACAAGTATGCACCATTAAAAGTGTCTTTACATATAGATTTTAATAAATAACCCCCCACCTCTAATTCTGGAGGAAAAACGCACAGCAGCAGTGGGGCCATCTCTGGTTTCTCTTCCTCAACATTCATCTTCCTGAATCAGCACCTCATCACATGCTTGGGCCATAGGTTACTGCCAGCTACCGTGGTACAGGAATTGTGAACTCTTCTCACATACGTGTTCTTGCCACCATCCATGCAACACCAGAACGAAATTCAGAGCTGGTAAAATTTTATTGCTGTACATGACTCAGACATTTTGCATGTGGGTGAACATGGTTCAACTGTGCCTATGGTGTGTTTTTTTTTTTTTGAAAAAAAAAGTTTCCAGGAGTAGAAAAATACTTCATGGATGGAAACAGTAAGGCAGAAAAGGCAGTGGCATTTTCAGTCACGTTTCTGCTTTACCTTGCTCAGAAGAATGAACTCCAGCAGCTTCCTAATCTGTAAACACTAACCAACCCTCCTTGCTG
>NW_009634787.1:236-3242 GCF_000690535.1 Cariama cristata | reverse complement strand
TGGTAGCACATAGGTGCTGTTTTGTTTCTTTTAAATGGAGTAAGTTACATAATGCATACAAGACCTAGGAGCCCAGCAAACACCTTTCGCTGTTGATGAAAAGACTTCCTTTTACCTTGAGTAGCTTCAAACAAGGGAGCAAAATACTCATCGAGTGGCACTGCAGGAGTGGCAATGCCCCACCTGCACAAAATCTGACCCAGACTTCCTCATCTGCAGCTCAGAACGCAAACCTCGTCCTCATGTGCAGGCTCCTTCAACAGCTCTTCCGTAATAGTGTGGTCCCAAGCATTGGTTTGGTGCTATGATTTACCTGTATCTATAACAAGATCCTCAAGAAAGGAGAGGATGATCTGCAGTGCCCATAGGGATCTCATTTGGGGAAGGGCTCCCAACCATTCAAGTAACAGCACAGCAGTTGAGAGCAGTTAATGGTTAGACTGATTTCATGCCTTTACTACTCCCTGAAAACTGTAGGCTGCTCCTAGCAAAAAAAACCCCAAACAAAACCCCAAAAACATCCCCCCCCAAAATAATAATAAAAAAAATCAACTCCCCTTAACATGAAGCCTGGCTGATTTATTGCCGCATTCTCCTTTCTCTACTCAGGCGTGGAAGAAGGAGAAGATGCAGCTTCTCTATAACAAACACACTCTCGGAACAGCTCTGTCCCATTTTCTTCCAAGGCCAAATTAATTTTTCAAAGAATTTTCTGTTCTTCTCTCCTCTGAAGTTTCCTCAGTCATTTTCTTACATAACTAGCTGCTTCTTACAATTTTATGTACAAGCCCCTTCCTTTCCAGCTTTCTCTGGGCTGAGCCCCTTCTGGGCCCTACGTCCTCCCCCTGTGATGTTGGAGCACAACTGGCCTTTGGTGATAAGCTCTGCCAGAAAAGACAGGTAAAGGGGCAAGTTGAAGTCTCAGGGCAAGCTTTCCCTGTATTTTCAGTGTAAGTATAGCTTATTAACGTGGTTTTGAACACAGCCAATTCCCAAACAAGCCCTCAAATTTGTGACTAGAGACCAGCACCAGGTTTAAATTGCAAATGCTTAAAAATTGAGAGTTCTTGAACTATTCCAGGAGGTATCTTACAGGGGTTTTGGCTTTGCTCTTGGTGACAAGCCTCAGTTCCCACGAGACTTTTCAGATTTGGGACATCGACTAGATCCTTCAAGGGGACTTTAACGTCTTTAAAGTTCAGAAGGTTGTGTAAACACATCACTCTATAAACAAAATAGCTAAGATGTTTGGGCTATACAAAAAGATTTACTTTCAAACGTAGTTCTTATTTTATTCAGACTTCTTTGGTTTGCTCTGAGTCATTTCTGAAGCAGCTGAAAATAATAGCTGGTCTTGGGTTATATGTAATGTGAGAAGGTGAATACTGTCATCGTTATGACAGGTATTAGTGGAAACCAGGTACCGAACTCTTGTGCAAGTGCATCTCCTTTGAGATCTAATGAAAGGAAGCAGTGTTGCACCATGCCAGTTACCGGTCTAAAAGGGGAAAAGAAAAATGAAGTGAGATACTTGCGACAGATAAGAAGTAAAAAGGGAGATTCACGTTTTTTTCACAGAAACCGATTTAACCCCATATATGCAGTAAGGAACAGCTTCCTTCGCAGGCCATTTCATCCCTATGAGCAAACAGTTTGGAACACAGAAAACTATTCACTATTGATACAGCAGAATACCCCTCAAACGTGGGGAGAGCAAAGCCACCCTTAATTTTTGGAGGGGAGAACACAAGAAATACTCTTGTCAGGTAGCAGGGCAAGACAATGCTCTGCAAAGTTGCAACACGCCGCTGTTCCGATTTCTCATGAGAAATAGTACGGGCCGGGTTACATCTTGTTTAACTACAGCGGATGGCAAGGGTGAAGAAAGAGGAGGAGGTCTCCAGAGTGACCTCGCTGACATCTTATTTCAAGGGCTTTGCATGTGCCTACAGACGCACGCACGAGTCTGGGGGAGCGGAGAAGCGAGCACCTGCTAAGCAGAGCAAGGTGGTTCCCCTCTGCAGGGATGCGGCCGAGCATCATGTCACAGCCCAGCTGTGCGGGCTCCTCTCCTCCTGGGGTGCTGGTTTGGGGAATACTTGCTTGGTTCTACACCTGGAACGTGGCCAGCCTTGAGGCACGCAACTACTGCACAGATTAAAAGCTTGGGAAAAGCTGGACTGGCAGAACATAGTGCAGAGCAAGGGATGCTTTTTCCTATCAGCCAGCTGGAACACCCGAGTCTTGGTGCCATTCACTACATCGCATGTCCTGGACACTTTTTGGGCACGGGCAGGGATGGAGCAAGCATTCCCGTGGCCCTGAGCTGCTCCCCAGGCACTCTTCCACCACATCTCCCATTACTGCTGGAACGACATACATGCTCTGTGCAGAGCTTCCCCGCATTCCTCTGCCAAAACCGCACCATCTAGAAATCACTCCAAGGACTCACAGAATTGCTCTCAAGACATAGTTATCTGTGCCATACTCTTGATATTCATGAGCAAAAGATAAACAAGCATCCCAATTCCTATAGCATTTTAAAATACATAATCCAAAAAGGACCATGCATGCTGATTAAGCAGAGTAGTAAAATTTATTACAGGGATTCTCCTCTATACTATCCCAACTCTGCTTACACAGCGGGGAGGTACTCTTGCACCTTCATTCGATGCACCACCCAGCGACTCAAAGAAAACCAAAGAGTCAAAATCTGCAAGCAACGAGCCTGGCCACCACACTGGTACGAGCAGCACCTTCACCTTCCCCCCTCCACCGCTCCCCACCTACTTCAGCCTTTTTACTTCTGGGTGTTTGACCTGGATTCAGCAAGTCCCTGCTAAGGCAAGCCATCTTCCTGACAGCTGTATCAGCATCTTCACCTGGCAATCTCTGACTGCAGGTCTACAGCAACAAGTCCGGGGAGACCTTGCTGAAGGCTGTAGGTCCTTCTGGAACACCACCAGAAGGTGGAAAGCACAGAGAGCAAACCCGGGAGCCTTCTCT
>NW_009634787.1:0-206 GCF_000690535.1 Cariama cristata | reverse complement strand
AACCCGCCGATGGCAGCGCAGAGTACGCGGCTCCACTCCTCCAAGGTCACCGGCCCCTCGGTTTGGGGAAGCCCTGGGACGGCGCCCCGGCCACCATGCCCTTGGCCGAGCCGCGCAGGGGCCGACCACCGGCACCGGGTCGTACGGAGCATCCCACCACCGGCACCGGGTCGTACGGGGCATCATCATCATCATCATCATCATCA
>NW_009634786.1:0-3405 GCF_000690535.1 Cariama cristata | reverse complement strand
GGCTCGTCCTCCACAGGGCAGGGCTCTGCCTTCGGCCATGCTGAATGTCACCGGGCTCCTGTTGACCCATTTCCCCAGCCACTTTGGGTCCCTCTGAATGATCTGGCTAATTTGGTCTCATCTGCAAACTTTATGACCAAGCAGTTCATCGCCTCTTCCAGGTAATGGAAAAAAAAATGTTAAGTGGGATGGTCCCAGGCTAGACCCCCTGCATTACTCTACTTGGTACCACCCTCAAAGTACAGTATGACCTATTGGCCATCACCTTCTCAGCCCAACCATTCAACCGGGTTTTTAACCATATTCATATCCACCCATCCAAATGTCTCAACTTGGATAAGAAATATTGCAAAAGACAGTGTCAAAGGCCTTGCTAAAGTTGAAGTAAATTACATCCACTGCTCTCCCCTTCTCAACTTATCCAGTCATTTTACTATGGAAGGCAATTATTTTGGTCAGGCACGATTTACCCTTTTCCCAATACAATAAATGATAAAACTATGTGACTGGCAATCAACTCCACTGTTGTTTTGCCACATGACCTTGTGCCATCATTCAGGCCATTCCCCCTTCCAATCTCCCTACTGAGTGGCCTGAAGAAAGACTTGTATCTAGGCACAAGTTCAGATAACACAAACAAGCTGTGTTATCTGCCAAAATGTGAAGCATCTGGTTCATTATACTCCAGTATCCTTGGGAGCAAAGCAAGAGAGGCAGACTCCTTTCAGCCCCTGCAGGCATCATGGTGAACCCGAGTACCCAAGAATGACTCCGCAAACAGTCCCTGTGGAATGACAAACTTGTAAAATTCCTTATCCACCTTCTTTACATGACTCTGTGGTGGCAAATGTATCAGTGTATTAGACTATCAGTGTCTTTTTATCTGTCACATGTACCTGGTTTTTATTCCAAGTAAACACCTAATTCTTCTACTAAGGAAAAGTGATAAGAAAAAAAGAAAAAAAAAAAGCAAGCAAGAAAGGATGAATTAAGGGCTCCTACAAAAATTTATTTATTTTACAAAAAAAAAAAAAAATCACACAGGCAAGCATTATATGCCATGATTTGAGAAGAGTTTGGGTTGTCATTGATAAACAAATAGATGCTCTCTAATGGCAGCATCAGAAATTTACTGCTTAAATAATATTAGGTAGCAAGCACAGAAATAGCATACACAAAGGACTCAAATAATATACTTTTAAGTAAAACATACTTTACCACTAGGTGTCCCTGTTAGAAAACTATAATCCTACAAAATGCTCCAAGAGATACAGGACAATCATTTGAATTACTATTAAAGCTGCTGGCACAAGCTAGCAAAATCTTCCAAAGCCAAAGTGCCTAAGTCACAGAAGCAGTGTGTATTGTTAGCGACCATGAAAGATAACGGCAAAGGTTTAACATGTCCTTTTTGAGAAGTGTTACCAGCTAACAGCATTAAGTAAAATACAGCAACTAACTTAAATAACACACTTAACATATTTCAAATGTGTATTTAGTGACAGAGCGAATGGCAGGGAAATTCAGTTCTCCCTTTCAAGCAGTCAGCATAAGCAGCTGTTGGAAACAGCCATAGCGGGTATGCTGCTGCTTAATATAAATGCGGTGGTGGGCACACTACCCCCCTACTACGCCTGTCCTGCACATCTAATCGAGCTCATTTTGACCGCAACAGATTTAAACTCAGACCACCAGGAAGGGATGGCAACAAGTACGTGCGGATAAACTGAGAGCAGTGGCCTTTCCAGGTACATCAGTTGCAGCTGGAAGAGGCCACATGCTGCAGGCCTGAAGACATCCATCCCTCTGTGCTCTCCATTAATAATCTTGAGCATTAGTTGACTCTACCTCTTGGGCAGGGGAGGGCTACTTACAGGAGGAAAATATTTGGAACATACTCAGAGATTATTTTAGTGGGTGCAGAAAAACAATGATTATGTTGTACTGGTCAGCTGCACATTGAATACTTTTCCCTTGACTACAGTTATACAGCAAGATCCGGCCAAACGTTAGTGAGGTCGCCCATCTCTTCCAAGAATTTCCCACTAGGCAGCACAGCTTTCCTTACATGTATGCCTGTCTGTTGGAAGATGACTGTTTGATAAGAACTGAGCTGACTTCACATTCCAGTTTCTGGACTCCCCATGTGTATTGACAATTAATTCTAAGATTAAATTTACAGTATGAAAAAGCACAACACGCATCAGTTTAAAGTAACTGGAGTGCATTTGCAAACTTCCATGCTAGCTTTTCTCCTAGCAGACACTGAAGTTTTGCCACCTTATTAACATATTTGTTTCAGCAAAAAGATGTTCAGATGACTACAGTTGAAACTCACCCATCCCTGCCAGCAGCCCATGAATAAGCACACCAGAGAGCAATTCGGCAGCTCACTTTTAGGAGTTACAACATGTCGATGATTTTAGTGAATGAAAACACAGTCAACTCTCAGTTGTCCACAGACTAATCATTTAAACTGCATGTTAGCTCTGTAAAAATGCCCGTGCTTGTGCTGGAGACAGGAGCACAGCCACGACACTGTGCAGCATGGCCTCCTGAATTCCGCTTGTGCTAACATTGAGATCTCCCTGTTCCACACCAGCTGTCCTTTGCTTCCCCTCTTCCATGATGCCACCCCTGTATCTCCTCCACTTAATCGTCCATCTACTCATATTGACCAAATTATCATACCTTAAAGGCAGACTATAGGAAGGCTAATCACTTTAACACATTCCATCACTGCAGCTGGGTTTTGCTGGGTGGAGAAGTCAGAAAGCTGTAGCCCTTTCTCCTTCCCCACCCCCAGCAATCAGCAGAAGAGGAGTTCCAGCCGAGAAATGGCAGAGAAACCCCCTTCTTGGCTGCACTCTCCCTTACCTGAGACACAGCCACCTTTCAGGCCTGGAGACCACCTACAAACACCTGGAAAATCCTTACCAGTCTTCAGAGAGCAAGCAACAAGAATGATAAGGACAGGTAAAGTCCTAAGCCTGCAAATCAGAATGCAACTAATAAAAAGTGCTTTGAACCCCTCGGGGAGAAAGGAAGGGGGGGTGTTTATTCAGCGAGAACCCGAAAGGCACGCAAGAGGGGACCAGGCCCAGGTTTGTGACGGGAGTAGGGCTGCCGAGCCTGGCAGGACCGGCCGTCCCGCAACCTGGCGCCCTGCTCGGAGCCTCTCAAGCAGGCACCGTGCGCGACGGGCAAACCTCTACTTCTGCGTAACCTGGAGTACCAAAGGGAAAACAAGCCTCCTAGAGGACTCCCGGTTATATATCACCAGTATATGTTAAAGGATCTAAAAAAATCGTAAGTCTACTTTTATCCCGGCTTTTCAGAAAAACACGGTTTTGCAGCCGCCTGGCTCGCACGCACCGAGATGGGCCAGGCGGAGGGGAGAGGCTG
>NW_009634785.1:358-676 GCF_000690535.1 Cariama cristata | reverse complement strand
CGGCAAAACGGGCTCCAAACGGCGCCGGGATTAGCAGGGCCAACTGCTCTAGGTGATCTTTTTATTATTTTTTTTTTCCCCTTTTTCTTTTTTTTCCCTTCCCTGCATCTCTCCCGCTCCGGGGGCTGGAGGTGAGCCCTGATTAAACCACCCAAACCACCAGCAAACAACAGCAAAAGCCAGTCCCGTCCATCTGCGGGGGCCAACCCGCACCTTCAACCCAGAAATTTACCCTCCAAAAGCCCATCCTAGGCCCGTGTTGAATCTGAAAATGCTTCTGGGACCTGCGCGGAGGTTTTATAAGCGATAAAGCGTTAC
>NW_009634785.1:0-319 GCF_000690535.1 Cariama cristata | reverse complement strand
GGCCCCTCCAGCCCCGCACACCATCCGCCCCAGCGGGCATCAGACACGACACGGCCCGGCTTTTCCTCCGTAAAATTCTCCTTTCCCCAGTTCACGGGCTCGGTTTAAAACCCCCCAACGTTTCTGCTTATTCCCACGGCGAGGCCTATAAAACCCCGAGCCACGCATTTCCATTTTTAACGTTTGCTGGCTGTAATAAATACATCGGAAACCAAATCTTCACACTCCGAAAAGTTACTGCGAAAATGAGAAAGGGAACTCGTGCAGGGACCGATATTCTTTGAAGGGAAACGGTTTGATTTTTGAAGAGGTTTTTTCT
>NW_009634784.1:259-2618 GCF_000690535.1 Cariama cristata | reverse complement strand
CCCGTTCCCACCAGCACTGCAAATCCTTTCTCTCTTCCCAAAGCACAATCTCAGATGGCTTTTGGGTGGTTTTTTAGTTTGCAGGAGGCCATTTGGGGTCCTCAGCGGCATTAGCCATGTGAGTATGACTGTCCTCCCCTCAAGCTCTTAAGTTCTGTCTCCAGAATCAACAGCTTCAGTCACCTCCAGCCACCGGACCAACCAGTCCAGAGGCCCTCCCAGGAGCAAGGGAGCTCAGCCATCGAATGGCCCCACTCTCACCAGATCAGTTTACTAGTGATTCCCTAGGGGCTGTAGCTGAAAAACAGCAGTAAAACCCAGCAGCCTCAGACATCACCACCTCACTACTGCACGGTGGGGGCTTGCTGGCGGGGAACTCCAGATCTGGAGCCTCTCCTCAGCCACACCGTGGAGGTTTGGATTATGGTTTGCTTTTTTACATTGTTTCTGGTTACGGTCGCCATTTCAGAGCATTGCAGATACTTTGCAAACGCAGATGCGCCCAGTGCACTGGCCAGGTAGCGAGGAAGGAGAATAAAGAAGGTTGCAAAAGCAGCGATCTGTGCTACTGGGCGCAGCCCAGGGATGCCCCTGGACCAACATCATCATCCACCTTCAATCCCCATCGCTACCGTGACTCCCAGAGCACGACTGCAGCAGGCTGACCTCAGCTCCTGGCAGGGCCAGCAGCTGATCTGGAAGGATCGAGTTGCGCAGACCTGTTGCCAGGGCTGGGGCCAGCTCCCTGGGGACGTGAAGGTCACCTCGTACCAGGGCTACTGCAGTGGGAGAAAAGGGGTCTGTTCCCACCTGTTTGGGTCGTGAGGTTCAGAGAGACATGCGGCGTTTGAGATGTACGTGCCCGCCTTCCGAAGGTGAGGGGCAGCGGGCAGGTGAGGATGCGAACACCCGGCTGCTGCTGAGCATGAGGATGCAAGGGGAGAAAAGTAAGATGTCTTCATGCGCACAAAGCAGACAAGACTGGGAGACAGAAATACTTTCTGGGAAAGGGACTTGCTTTGACTAATCCTGAAAAAAATTAAGGCCAGAAATTGTTATTCCCAAGCGCAGGGAAGCAGAAACATTGCAAATAATCTGGTCTGAGCTGCAAAGCTGAGATCAGGCAATAAATGGTGATGAAGAAGGTGCACATTCTTCCTGGGCACCACCAAACCACCCTCGTCCCAACCCCATGGGGAAGCCCCAGCTCTGTGGCCCCGCTTGCGCTGATGTGGCTAGTGGGGTGGGCAGGATGGGTGCTGAGGGCCTTGCCTTGGCATCACCTTTCATCCTCCTGCAGTGCCCGGGGCCCCCCATACCCACGCAGACACCGCTGGTGCTGGGACAGGGCTGTGCCCAGTGCCACCACCACCTGTCGTGACAAAGCCACTTTGTGCAGGGCTAGCTAGGCACATCCCCAGCCTCCTCCCTGTGCCATGCTCCCGGTGTCCCCTCATGTTGCCTTCCCTCTCGCAGGTCAGGGAGGAAGGCAAGGCCACACCAGGATGGGGCACAACCCCAGGGAACCCTCCACCTCCTCCTCATCTTCCCGCCACCTCCATCTTCCCCATGGCCTCCCAGTGGATCCTATCCCGCTCCAAACCTCCCAGCCCACCAGGACTGACCCTTCCCTGGGGTGGGAATGGGGCAGCCCAGGCTCTCCAGTGAGGTTGAGCCCCACTGTCCCACCTCCTCCAAGAAGTCACGTCACCCCAGTAGATCTCCCAGCCCTTTTATTCGCTTGGCAGCCAGCAGCCATCACATCTATTCAGCAAGAAATTCACAGCCCATGCAGCGGCGAAACCTCACAGCATTCCTCTTCACAGGGTGAGCGATGTGGTTGAGACTGTTTAATCCTCCATGCTCTTTCCAGTCCCAAAATAACCCCTGGAGGAACAAACCTCCTTGCAGAGGGTCTTTTGAATCACAGCCTTCATTTAAAAGATCCTCTTCTTTACCTTGTCTGAGCGGTTAAGAAATCCCCTCCTGATCCTAGCCCTACAGCCCACCCCACTCCCTGAAAAAGCCCCCAAGCAGTCAGAGCAGAAATTCAATGTGCAGAAAATGCAAGCCAGGCGACAGAAGAGTCCACATGAAGGAGGCGAAGTCTTGCGTCTTGCAGCTGGGAGGCAGATCCCAAGACTCCTTTCACCAGGTGTTATTTTTCTGTCCCTTTGCTCCTGCCTTGCCTCTGCAAGAGCCCCTCAAGGCAGCTTCCGTCTGCCGGAGGCAGCACGTGGCCACAGCAAGCTGGGCAGTGACCAAATTTCAAAGAAAAGTCCAGCACTGCTACAGCCCGCTGAGGGTCACGGCCTCCAGGCCCTGGGTTGAGTGGCAAAGCTGCTTCCTGGGGGATAAT
>NW_009634784.1:0-228 GCF_000690535.1 Cariama cristata | reverse complement strand
CCCCCAGCGGCGGGCCCCCCAGCCGTGCCTGAGGCTTGCCCTGCCTGGGGATCCCCGCTTCCTCCAGGGCAGAGCGTGGCCCATGCCGCAGTGTCCTCACCAGGAAAGGAGCCCACAGGGAGTGACACCAAAAGCATGGAGGACCCGGGGGTTAATGACACGGTCCCTCCCATCCACCCCCCTCCCTGAACAACCCCCTTTGCTGCCAGCAGCCCTCCGCAGGGGTGG
>NW_009634783.1:45678-63312 GCF_000690535.1 Cariama cristata | reverse complement strand
CTGCTGTCCGAAACGCAGAACGGAGCCAGCTCTGCTACCGAGCGCTCTCCAACTCGGCGTGACACACGGCACTCGATCACTGTAGTTTCATGATTAGCTAGGAATCAAGTGAAGAAAAAAGGAAACGGAATAAGAGAGACAGACTCTGTGGTACTACATTAAAAGAAAATTATAGAACACCTAAAAGATGTAGTTTTTAAGCTCAATCAAAGATTTCCACAAATTGCTGTGATGCTAACCGCAGCAGGAACAAAACTATGAAACAAACTACCTTGAAAGCAGATTTCCAAACAGTACTAAAAATAAGCCAAAAGAGTCACTCTGTAAAATGGAATTGCCTTTCTGCTGGCCACAGGAGTTACATCCTCGCGGGTAGCTTTACCGCTACTGAACTCTGAGAAGCGCCTTACCGTACTTTGCATCCACATGAAAGTGTCTCTGGGTCACTTTAAAACCCATAGTCCAGACCTTGCCTTCTGAGTACTGTCTCAGCTTTAAACTCTGCTTCCAGACTTCGGCAGAAGTTTTTTAAAGCATTGGCTGAGTGAAAAGAATTTCCTTTTCCTCCTGTTCCTCTTCAATAACAAATCCAAACTTGTGATGATTTTCCACCTCCAAACCATTTTACCATGGCCAGACCCATAAAATGTCTGACTGATAAACATGTGAATGTATCATCTCTAATAATAAACAACATCACTTAATTCTTATACTATTGCTTAGCATAGCAAGGAATACTTGAAGCTTGCTGCCATCCAACCTGTAATTTAGAAACAAGCAAATGCTCTTTTCATCCCCATGTGCTTTTTCGTATCTTCTCACATTCTCCAGCATGTTTTGACCCATCCATTTACCATGCAGCATCCTTTAATTCATAAAGGACACTGAGAAGATTCACATCAACAATGGCTGTTGCAGTCCTGGGAACAGAGCAAGCGAATCTGTGTAATGCTGATTTACGTTCTTTATCATCCTCTAAAACCTACATTCACTTGCATTAATGATGAACTTTCACTTTCCCATTAGTTGACAGGAGAAAGAAGCAATAGGAATGAAGCTAAGCATCCCAATTCATCCACTGTTTTAGCTGCACTGGAACTCCTTTTTTTTTTCTTGGTTATGAGTTGAAGCAGAAGGCATTTAACTACAACATAACTCCTCCATTTCTTCTTGGCATTCACTCAACATAAGGGAGCTGACAGCAAAGAACTCTTATCCAGGAGAGATCAAGAAGGGACTCATACTACTCCTCATTCAGATTTTCTTTTTAAACTGTGTTTCCCCTTTAATTTGTCATTAATCGGGAAAAGTTACCTTATGTAACCAGAACACTTCCCACATGAGAGTGAATCAGCACCCCAACTACACAGGGTGGCAGCTAAGGGGAAAGAGCTAGGGAAATACCTTCCTGTCTTCCATATACAGTCCGTATTGCTGGATTGCCATAGCTAATAATAGTTGAAATGTCTACTAGAGAAAAGAAAGAATGAAAATACTGAGAAAACACCCGTCACCCTGCCTTCCACACAATTAATGAGCAATTTTGGTAGATTTCACAATAATTTCTCCAAATATTAAGTTTCTTCAGTGAAGGCCTAGTTAGCAGCTCATGCCATCAGTATAATGCTGAAGTACAGGGCAACAAACATTTGGTATCTTCACCAGTCTAGTGCCAGCACAAATGGCACAGACACTCATTTTAAATGGGTGCATCAATCCAAAAATCCATTCCACAGCATTGCTTTATACAACCCAATAAAATGAGAAGTATCCCTTGTCAAGTATACTTGATAGCTGCTCTTATATTTTGTAACATTATCCCTGAAATTCTCCAGAGGGGTCATATTCAATAACGTATACATAGAAAGTCCCATTCTGTCACATGCAACACAGTACTCATAGGACGAAGACAAGTTCTTGTTCTTTCACCGGACCATCTCATGTGAAAAGCAAACCAGAGATGACTGAGACAGATGTCTACAATTGCTCATAGAGGTAACTGTCCTCATTTGTGATTGCTTGAGCAATTGTTCAGTCATCTACCTGGCTGTTCATATAGTTAACTCTGAGCTATCTTTACCTGGGCCACTGCTCCAAAACTTCCAATTGCTCATGAACATGCAAAAAGCAGAAAGCAGCAGACAGACTATTCTAAAATCTGTTTAAAACAAGACAGGCCAGATGCCATGTGGAAATCTTCAATCCATAGAAGATCTTAATGGAATTAACATATTGGTAGATATTAAAACTGATTTTACTTACATTATTTCTCGCAGCAAATGTAAATAGAAAATTATGGACTGTATTCCAACATGTCTGTGGAAGGTCATCAAAAACTATTCTGATAGAGTCTCTTTGCCTGTTTAATGTGAAATGCATTGTTCCCAACTTCCACTAACAGTCTTTATTACGACAAACATCACAAAACCCTCAATGGGACAGAATAAAGCTCATACACACAAACTTTTAGGATGCGGAGAGCATCAGTGACATTCTCTTAGTTACCAACAGATGCTTTGTTAATAAAACTTGCATATACAAATGTCCACAAAATGTCTTAACAAGATCAGTTGTGACAGCTAAAGATAACAGCTGCCATCATGCTATGTCATATCAAATTACTGCAAAGAAACTTCCTTTTTTTCTCCACATTGTTAGCTCAAGAACATGACCACAAACAAATATAGTTATCTACAGAGGAACTCAAAGTGCAAGATATTGTGCATCACTTCTGCAGAAGAGCAGTGACTTTGAGGACCAGATAGGAAAACAATTTTGAACAGCTGGAAATTATAATTGCAGTGTAACACAGCAAAGTCGAACACTGTTTCCTACAGTCAGCCAAAAGCCAAACCACAGACCTACCTTAAGATACAGAAGCAGCTCTTGGCTCCAGAAGATAAGCGACAGAATCCAAACCTCTGTTTGCTGTCAATGTCTGTAAGTACAAATGTAAAGTTCTGCCCAACTTGGTTAACTGCATGGCTGAAAATAAAGAGAGTAAGAGGAAAAAAATTAATGCTCAGCTAACTCTGTGTCAATAACTAGTCTAAGTCATTGAACCTGTAACCTTTCCTCTTTCAGCAGAATTTCTTTGAGAAATTAACTTTGAGAGTATACATGCTCTAGAAACTTAAATATGCCAGTTGCTTGGTGGGGAAGGAGTGGCTTGGGGGTGGGGGGGAGTTTCCATTTTTTAAGTGTGGGAGGATACCAAAAATGCATTTATCTTTAAATGAGAATGGTTATTACTATCGATCATCTTCAATGCACACTGTACACACTGTACAAACCAAACCCATGTTCTCTCATGTAACCCAAAATATTTCTTTATTACTCTTCATTTGAGAATTGGTTTACTCCAAGAGCAAGGCAATGTTTAATAGCATGCTAAGCTTTTCAATACTTGGATATTGACTTGTAGAAGCTTTATTAACCATCTACCAATTTTGCATGTGTGCCAGATATGTTACTCCAAAATGTTCAGCAACTGGAACCATGCCACGTGACTCTCCTTTACTCTAGCAACTAGGCAATCCATTAAAAGAAAGATTAGAATAGTGTGCAAAGGAAGAAAAGATAAACTAGAATCAAAAGTACACTGTGCTAAAGCCAGCTGGGACTATAAAAATAATTTTGTAGGATTTTTCTATGATTTTTCAAAATTAAGAGTCATTTGTCTCATCTGTAAGATCTTAATGGCTCTTCAAGAATAGCACAAGTGAATTAATAACATTCTTAGATGTTGGCTCCCACTCACACCACAGTGGGAAGTATCACTATAGGAAAATTTGCCCAAATTGGAAAAACATAGTTTTGGAAAACAAAAGAAAAAACCACAAATGAAAAACCACCACAACAAAAAAACCAAAACCATAAACAACATAAAAAACAAGAACCAAACCACCGAAACAAAAAAAAAACCACACACACACACACACAACCATGAGCATTTAAAAATTCATGTCTTTAAAAATACTGTAATTCACATCTGTATTTTACCACTAATAGCTGGTGCTCGAAATAGTAAAAGAAGATGCTTTACATTTAAAGCACGGCACTTTTTGAATGCTATTTATTAACAAAATGAAATACATTCTTGAGATATTACCACATTTGTTAAAAGTTAATCAAATGCTTATGTACAGCCATGGTAGATTCCATATAATCCAAGCCCAATTCACCTCCCAGTTTGTAGAGGTGTAGTTTTACTGTTTAACAGAAATTTTGACGCTTAGTGGTGAAGCTGGGACTAATGGAATTCTTAGAGGACTTTTCATCCAATTTCATATCTATTTGAGACCTCATAATGATAAGGAATTAACACTTATTTCAGGTTATGTTCTAGTTTACTTTAGGTTTACAGAGAACTGAAAAAACTGACTAGCATTTACATGTGCATTTTTACAAGTCAGTCCTACCAACAGCAACAACAAAACCCATTAAATTCGAAGCCATTTAACTAACAGTCACAAGCCTTAAAAGTGAGCAAATATTCTCTTCTACGATGCCATATACAATGCAATAAACAATTTATGTGGGAGATTATACACTTGGTACCTACAGGAAAAAAAAAGAAAAATAGACCTTCAGAAATAAAGGTTGGATCTGGATTGGAAAGATGTCACTGTCCAGCTTAGACAGAAGAACCTTTCAGCGGATTCCAAACAGGGGAGGAAAAACATGGAGTGATGAAGACAAAGTGCTCCAAATTCACAGATGAACAGAAAGACAGATATCTAAAAGCATTTCACTAGTCTGAGAATTAGACAGTGTAAGTACTATCATCCTACCAAAATCTAAATGTCAACAGAGCAACCATTTCCATAAACCATACTGAGCTGCTAGGGGATACCCAAAAATCCCTCACTGGTATTGTGTTTCATCTGTAAAGCTTGGATGTAATGTTACTATGGTGATTTTAGTATGGTGTTTTAAAAAGGGATTATATGCTTAATTTTAACAAGGCTGAGTGCAGAGCTTGTGTGAGAAACAACATTCTAGCTGACAATTAAAATTATGGAACAGGAGAGAAATAAAAAACATGCTTCATTTGCAGCAGGGAGAAGCTTGTTTGTTAAATATTTGTAACAAGTTCGTAAGTTCCTTCAAAGTAACCTTAAAGATTCTTGCATTTATGTGATCTGCAGAAATTAAGTATGTCTGATTAGTCTCGCTCAAGTTTCAGTTGTCAGTTCTTCACATGGAAGGATAAACTTCCCAACATAAGAAGTCCTTTTCCTAAGATCTTAATACGAATACCGAGGATTCATCGCTCTATTTTCAAATGGGAAGGTGGTCTATTTAGAGCCTAACAGGATGGAAGCACCATAAATCTCATCTCATCTCTAAATGGGCAGACAGAAGTTAAGGTTGGAGAGAAAGGGAGAGAGGAAGAGCAATTTCTTACAAATCCACCCATCACTAGCTGTATCTGACTAACAAATTAATCCTGATATGAAATTTGAGTGAGGTGGAGTTCTTCGCTCCTGCAGTTGGAGAAGAGCCTCTGCCTTGATCCTGCAACCATAAGAACAGAAAACTCATGGTCCACTGCCTAAAGGAAGGGGCAACTAGTCCCTGGTGATTTTTGACCACTGGCAACAATATATATAAAAACAATCGATATAAAAAGAATTAAGAGTCTGTGTCAATGAACACCAAAACCTTCAGCACAGAGAACAATCAGATATGCAGCAGATCTTGGTTTGCCTCAAAATCTTGCTGTCCTATCATCAACTGAAGATGTGACTGGGCAGAGGCAATAGTACATCTTCAGCTTTTGCCACTTGCTTTATAAAACACGCAGCCTTAGAAGAGACACACATGTAAGGGAAGACTTAGGTCCTTTCTCAGCGCTTGTTAAAGAAACACCACTGTTTAACATCAACATCAGAAGAGCAAGAGTCAACTGAAGTATCACTGAGCATACCTCTACCATCAAGAAGTTTCCACTGAAAGCCTGGTACAATACTATACATAACACATAACGTAGTGACATAAATTAAATTTCCCCAAGTAAAAGTCCTCACAAACAGGGTAAAAACTGGGGACATAACTCCAGAAGGACTTGAAAGCCTAACTTCTATGACTGGTAATGCTACTTTGGGCTCCAAGTTGGTGAAAGGAAAAGTAGCATCTATCTTTAGTGACTACGTATTTCTGATCATTTGTATCAGTATCTTTTCATCATAATTCATACTGATCATTTTTCACACAGATCCTGAAGAGACATCCTACACAGAGTAATATTCCAACAGAAGGTACTATCCCATGTTCCTAAGTTATTTAAACAATGAGCCACTGTCTCCACTGTTATATTAATAATAATAATAATTTAAAAACCTCTCAACGTTGCAGAGAGATTCTAATACTAAAATCGTCACAGCTGACAACAATGCAACCTAGTTAACTGGGAATAGTACCTAAGTATTTGGAAGGCCTTTACTGAAACCACTTCAGTGTTTCTCTCTCTTTTTGTTCAGAATTAATAAAACAATATATATTTTTACAAAAACGCCCTGAGGATTAAGAATTATAGTAACTGGAGATCTGACCCAACATACCACTTTTCAGGCACATACAGAGGGATAAAATCCCACTAGAGAGTGCTAGTCAACTCTGTAAGACACAACTGTAAGGACCCTTCTGACATATAACTGAAGACAGTATTTCTTCTAGAAGCAATTTCTTTTCATCTCAAAGTAGAAAAAGTGTTTACTGAGAAGACTGAGGGGAATATTAAGGCATTGTCTGAAGTCATTTCATTATGGGGCTACCTGCTCGCTACTTTAAATAACTTTATTTTAAATACAACATAAAAAGTGTATAAATAAATAGCCAGTAGCTGGTTAACAGTAAATAAGGAAAGAAAAGACCAGGTAGTGCAAATTCGTCACTTGCTGAGTTCCAGAAATAGCCTCTAAGAACAGGTATTCAATCAGTTCTAAATGTGGAAGTAGCTAAAAGATGAGAAACATTTTGCACTTAAGATGCACTGTATTGTTCTCTTTATCATGGTCACATTAAATTCATTTGCATTCAGTGATATAAGACTGTTTACATTCTTGCTGTAACTGGCAGGTTAACTCCGACACACAGTTCAAAGCTAAGTCAAATTTACATCACAGAGGACTAAAAGTATTTATTTATATATATACAACTACGTACATACCTATGCATGCCTGTGTGTGCGTGTCTCTGTGTGTACAGTTTTTACATCAAGAAGTGAAGTAGCCCACACATCTCTTTCAACTGCCATATCCTTAACTTTGACTTTGGATGTCCTCTACCTTCCGGAGTACTGAAAGTCCACTCTCAATTTTAAATTATGAAGTATGCTATGGGTTACAATTTCTCCTTTATGTTCCAAATGGCTGCCTTACAGTCTTTTCAGTGACAGTCTGTGATACTCAGTCAAACAAGCAAATCCAGAAACGGGAATTACTTTTCATTATGTTCTGATTTGCACCCCATATGGGTTTTCAGTGTTCTTATTTTTCAAAATGTTTTTTTTGTTTTTCCCAGCAATATAACAACAAAACAAACAAAATCCCTAGGTACAATAAACCTACACACAGTAAGCATAAATATTTCTAGTAGAAACACATACATGAGAAAAATATATATAAGTACTTCCCCACTCCCTCTCCTTAGGAAAGGAAAGAGACGATCAGCAAAAAGTGATTCCAAACTATAAGAAGTATTTGTGGCTTTTAAAGGTCATCTGACTCAACAAGCACTGGTTAAGTAGCTCATGTTGACAGCCCAGGGATATTCAAATTCTCTTTTTATGTACAAATCAGGTACAGCAGAGGCACTGGTAATAATAGCTGTCCCCAGCGGTGCCTCACCAATGTCTCACAACTCTGATCTGCAGGAATCACCTGCAGGGTTGAAAGAACCTGTCGTCTGCATGATCCAGTCAAGCTTTCAGCTTCCTCCAACCCCAGATTACGACATTGGAGGACAGTGGTTTTATTATGTAGACTCCTATCTCCAGAGAAGCATAGTGAGATTTCATCTCCATTCATAGAAAGCAGTGAACAGTACTTCAAGATAGTTACTAAGAAATACCAGCTGGCCTATGGGTAGGGGAAAACATGGAAAGGAAAAAAAAAAGAAAAAATTGAACAATGGCTCAAACAAGAAGGGATATTAGAAATGGATGTTGATTTATAAAGAAAATCAATTTCTATTGTCAATATCACAGATTTCACTGAAAAAGTCTTCTAACAGTTTAATCACAGTTAAGGTCAACTTCATCAACCAAAACCATTCATGTGTGTCGGCTGGCCTAAGACAAGCGAGTCGAACCAATTAAATGATATTCATAGATTACATGAGCAGTGCTGCATCCTTTCAAAATTTCAATGTTTGTTCTTTTCATGAAACCATCAAAAATAACTCACAGTAAAAGCAAAACTGAAAGTGTTCTGGAGTTTTCTAAATTACAAGAATTAAATATTCTCAGTTCCTGTCAAATCCACTGTAACTTACTTTACAATTTTTCCCCAAAAAATCAGAAGTCACATTAAGTAGGTACCAGGTAAGGCACGAGCATTCCAGCAAGATCAAGACGCCTTTAAATGTAAAGCACTTAATTCATTGTTCTCCCCAAATTTTGGCAATTATGAAATAAAATACATATGCACACAAAGCTTTGATATTAATATGCACATTTGACAATTAGTACCCAACCATTTTCACATCTAAGTATTACGTAGAAGTAAAACAAAATGCACTCTTACTGCTGCCGCTGAACAGCTCAAACTTTTAAAACTTTTTTTTTTGATGGTGCCCATAAAAACCCCAGGAAAAAGTGATTCTAAGACTGTAATTTGCACTTGGGTGCTTTAAATCACAGTCAACCAGACAGAACATTAAGAATGGTATGGTTTTTATTTTCCACAGCGGTTTTATTGACAAGCTTATTTTCTTGTAAAGTTTGAAAAGCTAACACTACCTGTCCACATAGAAGGGGAAACAAAACTTGGTCAAAGTCTGTAGAACTTCCTGTGGAGAGAAAAAGAGATAATTTATACATCTATTGGGACCAATAAATCTAATATTAACCACATCACACAATTTCACAACTTTGCCCTGAAGAAATAAGAGACAGATGAAGAAATATGGGCTTTATCAATTACATGGAAGGAGTACCAGGCAGTCAATCATGTGAAATAATAAACATGATCAAACTTCATTAAAAATGAAAAATTAATCAAGATTCACACATGGGCAGGCAGCAGGAGCCATCCAGCAATTCTCCAAAGAGTAGGAGGAGGTTGGGTTGTTGAGTGTTAACACCTCTCTAGGGACAATCTATACCCTGACCATATGGATCATAGTGAATAACACCAAACCACATGGGTTTGGCCTGGCAGGACTACTTCTGCTGGCACAGCTTTTGACTGTTACCTAGGAACAGAGGTCTGGGGGATTAGAGAATACTTCCTAACATCAGCAAGATAAATAACAAAAGATAAAGCCAATAGTTTTTTTTGTTAAACATCACCTACTGCTATTAGAAAGAAAATCTGAGTGTTAAAAGACTGCTTAAAATAATGTGTATTAAAATTAATTCAAATTGTTTAACCTACAAACCATTTTCTAAAAGTTGCAAAACAGCACCACAGAGAAACTTTTAAGTATAGTCTTTGCATGATATCAAATAAAAAGCACAAATATAAAACTGAAAACGTGGTCAGCAGAGAAATTAATAATTTTCAACCTCACAACTTTAAACGAATACAGTCATTAAGAGAGGCAAAACCAGAAACATGTTAGTCCCAAAATAGTTATGTTCATAGACAAAAGTAATCCATTTACATTATGTTGTTCTGTAATGTTCAAAATTTGAATTCTATAATCCACAATCCACCGTAAAGGTCTACTCAGTTTGCAGACCTTTACTACTGTCCAATTCATTCTTCATTCTCCTTAACACTTAAATATTTCAGGATCTGAAACACAAACTATACTTCTGCTTTCAGCTGAAACAAGATAACCCTGACTAAATCACAAAGCCTCTGACAAATTCAACACTTTTCTGACCAATAGCAATAAATTATCATCAATAACTAAATTGATGCTTCTCGCTTCATTTATTTCTAAAACCAATGCCATCATTCAACAAATAAACTACATCAATCTAATAACCTATTCAATGAAGCAGAAAACATATTGACTCCTTTGCAAGAACATGTTCCTCCTACATAATTCAAATAAGCACATCCCATTCTTTGCAATGGTTTCAGGCTCAACTGCTCACAGACTCTTCTTTGGAGGTTTCTTGACAACTAAAATGTGGCAAGTTCTTAAGATTTCAGGCAGAAATGGATATGGAAACTTTGACTACTTGACAGTTTATTGATAGATTATTTAACAACCTCCTGTTTTTAAAGAGTAAGAAAGGATCGATTGAAGAGTGCCATGTCAAGCAAAGAAGTATCCCCCTTTCAATTTCAGCAGTTTTTGAAACCTGGAAAGGAGCTATGTAGGTTTCAGAGTAAACTCTGCAGAAATATGTATTTTGATACAAAATAGTACCTTGATAGTAAAGGTCTCATTGATGTGATTGGGTTCACCCTTGTGCAGAACCTCACCGACTTCCACAAGGATGCTGAACAACTCTGATCTCTTGTGCACAAAAACTACATCTTGACAAATTTTAACTATTACACAGCTGTCTTTTACCCACAACTGAAATCTTAATGCGTACATATTAAAAAAAACAAACAACACCCACACACAAAAAAAACCCAAAAAAAACCCACAACACAAAAACCCACACCAACAAAAACCCAGAATTTTACAATAATCAAAATTATAATTGCAGGAGAGTAAAGTGCCTATATTTTATTGGTCTTATCAATACAAATTGTCCTCAAAATAATGACCACATATGTATTTTTTAGAAACCAAGCTATGTAGCTGCCACATAGAATTCTGAAATAAAACAGTGTTAAAAGATAACAAGTCATCAGTCACCTCAAAATGGCAGAATATATTATCTCCATTATTTTGATGATTTAAATAATTACTGTAACTGCAAGTAAAAACATTCACATAATAAAACACTTTAGCATCTCATCAGCATTGTGTTATTGTAGGATAAGTGTATTATTCAGAACTTACTTTGCACTTTTCTTGATATTTATAGCTTCCTAAACACAGAAAATTAAATTTTCACTTAAAGGCAATATATTTAATCTGTACCACTATATATTGCCTTGTTTTTTAAAGAAAGATTTTAAAGTGATGTTATTATGTGGCTTTTATAATGTTACTGGATATAATTTGCCACTCATTATACACCAATACTTACCTGTCTTGATTTACAACTAAGAATTGACACTAGTACAGGTTAACCACAGATATATTTTGAATTTTAACAAATATATATACATAAATCATATACAGAATTAGTTTTTAATTAGCAAAACTGCTGATCTTTTGCATGTAAGAAATACAATTACTGGAGAACTATTCAATTTTTGCTCAAGTTGCAAGCTCATTACTATAAATGCAATGCGGGGTTTTTTTTCCCCTCTTTATTTAAATACTGCTCAGTTTGAAAGATTAGCAATGCCTACATAATATTCACCTTCCTACCAGACCTCTTTAGGTGGGTGGGTACTTACAGCCTAGAAAAAATCAATCATTTCTTTATGATTTCAAACAAAAAACATAAGAAAACCAAACCTAGAATCACCCTATGTCAGCATCTTAGAATCCTTTTTATGTTTTTACCTGACGTGAAATACAGAAGTAGTATCAATAGCCCGTTTTCTTATTTTATTCCCCTATGCCTATTTTCTTAAAGAAAAATGGACATAAACGCCTTTAAAGCAAAACCCCCTCAAAAGAAGAAGAAAAGAAAGAAAACCCCAAAACAATCCAGGACACGCAGCTGATAAGCGTAAATTACCCAGTAGCTGAAACCAGTGTCTCTAGGGTATCACACACCAGTTTTCTGGATCAATCCCCAAGTTTATATTTTCACAAATCTTTTTACATGCAGTTTGATTTTTAACATTTTAATGAGCAAAAAGTGCATCTATAGCAGCCAGTCACCACAGTTAAAGTGCAGGGCATGAACTGTGTCCCTTGAGGGATTCAGCCCAGCCGTGTCACCAGTGGCTTTAGGACATACACCACCTGGTTCCTTGTCCCAAGGTTCCAACTCTTTTCATAATCAAAACACTGCTGACATTATAAACCCCACATGGGTTTTCTAAAATCCTTCCCAATCAATAAAGCCAGTACATAACTTATCGGAGACAACACAGAGCTCATTGATTAAGTTTGGTTTCAGTAGCAAAGTTTTCAAAATAAATGAGGCAGGAATACAGCGTTCAGCCCTTTTGTGTCACATCGCAATTTATGAAGGTGAGGCAGTCTCTACAAGGATTTCCTACACACACACACACAGGAGAGAGACTTGAAAAGTGTATGGAAAGCAAGGTTGTACAATACACACAATACACACTTGGCTTATGTCTCACATTATCTATATGTTGAGATGAAATAGTAAACTGCTGAAAATTTTTGCATATTCACCTGTGAATTTAATATGCAAGCCATATCTTAAATCAAGTCTTTTTTATTTTTATTTTAAACCTTTCACCATATGCTCCCACTTCCAAGTCAATGGAACAACTTCAGAGCCTCTTAAATATACAGAATGGCTTTATTTCGCTTGTTCAAATGAACACTGGTAACAAATACCCCATGCTGCAGCTACAATTAAATAAAATAGCACTGATAAAGCAGTATGCAAATTGATGGTCTAATGCAAGAGCGGCAGACTGTTGCAAACAGTCTACTCTTAGAAAGACACACGATACAACAGACATTCAAAGTAGAACAAGAAATGTAGAAGTTGGAGAGGAAAGAAATTAAAATGTAGGCAGAGATCTCTGGAAAAAAGATGAATGATTAAGGTAAGACACTCAAATATTAATGTGAGTCAGAGAAGGGAAACAATACACCACAAAACCCAACAGGTTGGGGACCTGTATTTGGAAGCCTATTGGGAAACCTGAGGAAAAACAGGATGAAGTTGCAAAGACTACCCAGACTACAGACAAGCCCTTTAGCTGTGGACTGGGGGCAGGAACAAGCGACCGCAACCATATTTCAGAAAGTACATACATTTTTACAGGAGGACAATTCGAATATTCCAAGAGAATAGAGGACTGCAAATAAGATGAGTTTTCCATGGAGAGACAAGATCACAGTGATGAAAAAGATGAATGCTGTTTTATTTCCTTGACCTTAAACCAGAGATGAAGTACAGGTGAGGTTGCTGTAAGTGAAATGCTAAACAGAGAGTGTGGAAATACAGTTTTCATCTTATCCAGCTTGAAATATATCTGAATCTACGAAACAAACAGGAAACCACCCTCTTTGCATGTAGGGACACCAAGAGAATTTGAAGAACACATCAACAGACTGATGAAGGAAGGAGGAGAAACTGGAGTGCAACGAGGGTTAAGAAGAGAATAATGACAGCCAGCCTTATGGGATCAAGGAAAGTAAGAAGAGGTAACAGGATCCCAACTTACCTAGCAAGCAACTGCAGATGAGTTTATTTCTGCTCAGAAACAACATCAAATTTAAACATTACCAACAAGTTAATATAGCATAAGAGAGTGCTAGACATTAATTGAAGCAAAATATTATCCAGTTATTTTGAAACATGGGTTATACACTGATCTACCTTATAGCCACAAAATTGTAAACTGCTCTTATATTTAATTCATCTTTTTGAATAATTTTAAGCTAACGATTAATTAAATCATCCATTGCAATGGAACAACAGGTTTAAGAACTCAAAAAAGTTGTCAGTGCACCCAAATAATCAACTTAAATCTGAGAACAACTCTGTTTAAAACCCAAAGGGTGATGAAAGAAAAAGTACAGAACAATCCAGAACACTATAAACTCTGCTAGCTATACAGAGGTGGTCAGAAATTCATACACATTTCCCTAGGAAAGGGAACCTCTTTCTACACAATAATAAGCACCTCAATAACAAGTTTTGATAACTACTTTAAACATTTTACAAAGCAACTACTTATAATGGATGTGAAAATGTAGTCATATTTCAAAATTTTATTTAAAGAATATAAATGTAATAAAGCAATGCCAGCACAAAAAATTCAACTGCTAACTTGAACACAGCTATGAGTAACAAACAGGCATCAGTACATCTTGTGTTTTGAAAATTTAGACTTTAATTTTCATTTATTATTAGTGTCAGTTTATATTATCTTACATCAAATTTTCCTAAAATTATTTCAGATTATTCTCATCAATTAACAAATGCCATGTAATTATACAGTTAAAAAATCAGGAGAAGCATTCCAACTCAAGCAGATTATAAAATTTAATTCTCAAATTAAAAAGAAAGTATCCTGCATGCACAGGTCAGTGTCACAGAGCCACAACAAAAAGCTGAGATTGCAAGATGATGAAGCAGAGAAAGCAAGGAACAATAAACTTAAAAACAAGATTTCTCTAGATTTTCAAGATTTTTCTGCTTTTTAAAAAACTGATACAACACAAATTCTTTTTAAAAAAATCATTGCTTATTTAAAATATTTATGTCAAATTTCATCTTGCATTGATTTTATCATGAAATCTTTTTACATCTCATAGCAGTACTGAAAGTTACTGACTTCTATAATGGTCAAAATATTTTAAGAATTAATATTAATCAGTTCTTTAAAAAATGTTCTACTCCAAAAAATCAGGAGCATAATTTGCTTAACAGCATTAATTTAAATTACCTTAATTTAGTGTTACATCTACTTTTTTAATTCTACTAGTATTCCAGTACAACTTTATAGCACTAGTTCATCCATTTGCTTAGTGTTCTAAAAATCCATTAGCTCTTTTTGAGCAATTATAAAGCTTGAATTAGAGGAGGGTTTTTCTTTACCAAAGTCACTTCTTCCAACGTGAGGGTCAGAAGGGGAACAGTACCCAGTGTGAAATAACATCATTTCACTGAAGGTAACTAATTGTTCTCAGGACAATGCTATTTTTAAAAAGACAAACAAACAAAAAACCCAACACATACATACACAATCCTGGTAACAGGAAGAACATGAGATCAGTAACACTTCCTAAGCATACTGAGGCTTGCTATCATTTAAATATTTTAAACGTACAAAGTACGTGCACAGATGGGCAACTTTTCTACTTGCATTACTAAAAACATATTTCAAGATAAAGCTCAAAATCCCTGAATTTTTTAAACCTAATTGTGACTCTGTTTCTTAGAATTCACACCCCAAGGCCAAAGCTTTCCTGCCACCAGTCCTTCAAATCTGATTTGGACATTACACGGGAGGAGGCTCCAAGCCTCCCTGAGGTCTCACTCCTTTTACAACACACGCAAAACCAGCAGATAATGGGCCTATGCTGAATTCACTGCTCTGCACAGCTCCTCCTGGGACACAGGCCTAGCAGATGTGATAAAAACTGTGTCAGAGAAGTAGCTCTAGTTTTTGCCTTAATGACAACTTCAACCTCTGAACGAATAGAACAAAAGAACGGAAACAACTATTACTTTTTTCCCCAATAGAAAAAAATCTGAAAGTAAAGCTGAACCAAATATTTAAGCAGTTTTCAAAGAGACTTCCTCAATAAATATCTTTAAAACTCCCTTCAATAAATTAAGATTTAATTTTATTCTAAGACAAATGGATTTTAGCTAACATGCTAAAAAAAAAAAACCCCTCCAGCTACTGTTGTAGGAATAATTCTTCCAGTCTTAAATCACAAAGAATTGAAAAATTACACAGGCATTAAAAAAAAAGTTGTGTCCGATTGTGTGTATAAACATTGATAAATTGGTAAATATAAGAAGTGTCAATATCAGAAAGCTAGAATACTAATTGAATTAAATATATTTTCAACATTTAGAGACTAAAAATGAGAAATATTTTCATTTCTACATTTAGGAAAAATTAGGTGAGAACTATTAGCTGTGAAAAGATAATCACATATTTCTCACACCATAAGGCAATTGCACAGGTATATTGCATCAAAACCAACACTTTAAATATATACTTCGGTTAACATTTGTTATATATTGTAATTCTGGCTTAAGATGACTGGCCCTTTTAGGCGTTGTCTCAAATGCTCTATTCAGCTACAACTGCATACCCACTTAATCAGCAATCATTGTTCTCTGAGGCAGGACTTTGTTGTCAAGACAAGCACTGAAACCTTTAAAAAATTTCAGAACTGGCATAAGAAAAAAGTGATCTTTGTCAAACAAGGATAAATTTATGCAAATCTTTTATAAACATTCACAAACATTTATTTAGCTTTTGAAATGTTGGCCTCATTTGAGAGCATGAAAATGAGGGGGAAGTAGGAAGATGCAAAGGACAGCTTAGAGGCTGGCACACTACATAAATATTCAGAAGGAAGATTATAGGATTCATGTTAGGCTGTCTTAGGTTTCTCCAAAGTCCACATAGAATACCAAAGAACAAAACTAACGAGAAGTAGAGCAGATGTTAGACAATGCACCAGGCCTCTTTTCCACACTTACTTGGCTATACTTCGATGCTTTCATTTTTTCTTTCAATATGGTTAGGTCATTCAAGGATTCTCCTATAGACTCTGTATTGTGGCTACAGAGCTATAAGCTGGACCTCTGTCAGCTCTCCAAAAGTTTCCAATGAAAAGGCATTATGCAAATTCTACCTCTCTTACTCTCTTTCAGGAAAAAAAGCCTCCAGTATGCAGTCATTGGAGTATTGGAAGTCCCAGCCTTCATTTCTGCATGGTTGTGTTTGCCTTAGGGCCATGCTGCTTGTTTTGACAGTGGATCCCCCTAGATAGTTGGGATTAGTCGAGCTTGTTTAGATAAACTTGAAATCAAGGCCTTCTCTAGGTAGACAGCTAGATGTAGCTACTGAGTTTCCAGCTGCCTCCTTCTTTCATCCCAAAACAACTGCAGATTCACAGCAGAGATCACAGCCACAGGCTATGTCACATACATAAGTACAAAATTAAAGGCTGCTAAAAGAAGCCTTTGTAAGTCTTAGTGCTAAAATAAGGAATCTGTACTGCATAGTTTAAACAAATTATTCAAGAAGCACCAATAAAGGTCAGCAATTGATAGTTAACAAGACATGTTCACAAAAGAAATACCCTGTTTACATGAATGGGCAAGATCACGCTTTGTTAATCACTGCTGCATCACCCACTGTCCAACCTTTTTAAAAATATATGCAGGTAAATACTCTAAAACAGTATCTGCTAGAATATCCAAAAATGAGTTCTGTTTATCAAATACAAACTCTAAGATCATAGGAGACTATTATGACAGCACTATTCCAATTAGATTTTCAGTCATACTCACAAGAAGATTGGGCCAGATTTGATCTTTACTATGATCAGGTACTGCAAACCATTGGAATTCATACACACAAATATAATACGTTAAAAGAGAAGGACCAGAGCTCCAAATCTAAATTAAAACCTAAAATCAAATCAAATCCTGCCCATGTAACTATGTTACACCTTTATAAATCTGCATTGTAGTTCAGTCCCAACAGGAGATTCATTTTTCAGGGGGTAACGGGGGGGGGGGGGGGGGGGGAG
>NW_009634783.1:40246-45647 GCF_000690535.1 Cariama cristata | reverse complement strand
ACGACAAAAACAAAACCAAAAACACACCAACAAAACACACACACCACCACTACAAAAAAACAAAACACCAACCCAGATTTGGCTTTTAATGACTTTACTCTCTTCTAGCTGGGTGTAAATTTTCATATACACTTCTGCAGCATCCAGGCGCAACAGACAGGAAACTAAATTAAAGGAAAAATTAATCGCTGGGATGTTATAAATAACCAGAAAAAACAAAGAAACAAATTAAAAAACCCGAGCTCAATGAATAGTAAATATCATTAAATATCATTTGCTCAAGAAAAAGGATGTGAAGAAACTTGCAATGTTGAAAACAGTTTAAATAAAGGCAACAGCAAAACTTTATGGTTAAGAAGCCAAGGTAAGAATTTGCCACCAACAACTTCTCTGTCTTTGTGCAAAGAACTTCAGAATCACTTTTCTGCCATTTCTGTATTACAGAAATTCCACTGTCTCTCACTGTAAAATTAAGTCACTTCACTGACAAGATCTTTTATAGAAATTCAAAGCATCGAAAAGTGTGAGAGAATAACACTAGACTCCAATTTCTTCCTGCACTGGTTACCAAAGAGAATATTAGAGCGCTCTGAATTCAGTTAGTCATTCCTATCATAAATTCTCCATTAGTGACATCCTTAGCAGGAAGTAAGCTACAGTATTATCTACTTTTTGCAGCTGAGGAAATACAATAAAACTATAAACAACTATCCCAAAGGGGGCTACAGCTGAGAAATTTTTAAAATTCAGGAGTACCTGTCTCTCAGACTTGCATTCACATCCTATCTATTTGAGAATTCTTTAAAGGAGAAGGAGGAAAAAACAATGATATATGTATGATGAGGACACTAGTGCCCCCAGGGAAAGAAGAACTTTTCTAACATTAAACTTTGCAGAGATGAGATGGAGTCGGTGATCACCTTAGATAACTGAAGGTTATGAGAGGATACAGCTTTTCAACTTTATCAGTATTTTCACAACTTTTAGATTTCCAAATACAAGAATATGCTAGAGAGAATAGTGATCAAAAACCTGAAAGCTATAGAATCATTCATTAGCCCTGGAAAGTGGTTTTTACTTGAAGAAAAGACACCTTACATGTACAAAGATGACTGAACTTAGAAACTTAACTTTTCCAAGCATAAAGCTAAGAACTTTGGACTTCCCTGGGTTAATATAGAATAATTTCCAACTTTTCCCTATAGTATGCTACCAGTTCTACGCTGCTGCCCAGACACATGAAAATTTGAGTACATGAATATCAATTAATATCTATCAATCACCAACAAATTCTTTCTTTCAGGCTACTTTCCAATCTTTCCTCTAAAAAATAAATTAAAAAAAGAACAAAGAATAATGCATGCAAAATAATTCAGGAAATGCAACTAATGCATCATGCAAGCTACATGCTTTGCACTATACATTTATGAAATTATTCAAAAGTTATACCAGAACTAATAGCAAATATGTCAACCTAGACCTCATGATGATGGCTATGAGAAAATGCAGTACCAGGAAATTAAAATATGTAAAAATCTCAAAATTCCAGTTACACATACTCTTATAGATTAGTTTTCTTTCACAATTAAGGTAGTAAAGTATTAGCAAACAGTTCCAGAACTATTTTGCTCGGTTAAAGTAACTTGGAATTCAGTACACCTGCCATTTAGTACTGATACGTTCGCTGGCATTCCTACACACGTCTTCTGTGTTGTGTATTCTACAGGGCACTCCATTCCTACACGCTCTAATCTACAGGGCAGAGGGTTTTGATAACCATGCAGATGACTGCAACTGAATACTTGTTATTACTGAAGTAATAAATTACCACCCGACTCCACTGAGAAACAACATTTTAACATAAAATTCCTCCTCCTGAAAAGAAGGGACAGATTATCTGTTCTTACAGTTCATCACCTGGGGGTGTGAGGTGTAGAGCAAATAAAAGGTCATGCCTGCTAAAGTAAGTGTCACACATAACAAGACTCTGTAGTTAGGAAAACCAAAAAAAGTTCTATTTTCATCCACACCGCCGCAAACCCAAACTCTAGGAAGTCCCTTTGCTATCAAGATTAAGTCATAGAATCTCCTGCCACCTTGGAAATCAACACAAAGGGACAGCAATCTTCCAGAACTCCCTTTCATGCCCATTACATGCACCAACACCTGGCTACAAGAACTCAAGATGACCCATTTAAACAACAAAGCACAAGCTGTTTTGTCTGGTTTGATGCTTTTTTACATGCCACAGGATGCTCTACAAATAAAAAAACCATACTTTTATTTCCCACTTGCTTTTTGTCTTTACAGCACCTTCACTGAAGCTTTAGCTTCTTTATCACACTTTAACGCATTTATACACTGGGGTATGGGCAGATAAGTTGCAAGAGCAAAAATCCGAAGAACTCTTTCCTCCTCCACATGCTCAGGAAACTCTGAAGCACTAATGACTACTTTAGGAGCCACAAAACAAACGTTCTCCTTACTTTGCTAAAATAGTGCAGCTACACTAAAGAAGCAATAGAGCGCATATTAAGGGGAAAAAAGCTGCAAGATAGAGTATTATCAATGCTTGTTTAGTGGTATGGTCTCAAAAATAGTCTTAGTTATCAGCAATTCAGATTTTTAAGCTAGTTAACTAAGACATTCCACTAAACTCTTGATTTAAACGTGATCTCTAATTAACTGAGAAATTGTTTAACTATTTTATGACTGTTAGGATAAAGACACGGCATATCTGACATTGATTCACAACTCTAACCTTGACAACTTCACTTACATGCTGATACTTATTTTAATCATTTTTCAAAATAAGTTCGACTGTTTGCAAAGGATAGTACTTCCCAGTACTCCTGTACATGCAAACATTAACATAACCAGTCATAGCAAGGAAGACCGTTACATGCATTGACAATAATTTTAATATGCTTATACTCATCATATTGTTAGGTGCTTGAATTTTATTTTAAACATATTACAGGTTTTTAAACAACTTTTTTGAAATTGTTTCTAAATTGATCTATAGCACCAGTATAGAATTCAACGGTTTAGGAGACTGAAACAAGAGAACTTTCTAAACTATTATGATAGTGACTGGCTTAACAAACCAAAGTAGAATATTACTGCATAAGCATCTCCCATTTTAAAGCAGCCCATTTACTTGAAGTGACTATTTCATAGTTTTATCAATAAATTTAAACATAAGTGATAATGATTACTCACTTTAGGCCTGATTCCACAACCTTTACTCACATGAGTAGTCCCACAGGATTTTAATATGACTACCTCAACGAGTAAGGGTTGGCAGGACAGGTTTTTAATTATTCATATATTCACAGATTTTTAAGGTCAGAAGGGACCATTATGATCATCTAGTCTGACCTCTTATGTAACAAAGGCCATATGATTGTATCCAGTAATATTTGCGCTCAGCTGAATAATTTGTGGTGAAATCAAATTGTGTTTATTCAACTTTCAATATTGAATCAAATTTTACAGGAAAGAAAACTGAAATTGTTTAGAAAGTGGCTTGTACTACATTTCCTCACGCTTGAACCCAATTATTCCTCTATTTCTATTCAGAATTTTTCTAACTTCTGGACACTAGCTATTGACAGGGCTTTCATGCACAGACTTTAGAGTCCAACACTATTTCTGGAACTCTCAGGCCAAAATCAAGTCACCTCCTGGGCTCCTTCAAAAGATTAACTGGCAGTTAATTACTATTTGGTTTCTGCACTTTTACCACTCCTGCCCTGCACCATGATTTCTAAAATACAGATATCATAACTGAGAAAACATTCGACTAATGTTATCAATGATGCAACAAACAGGGAACACAGTACCTCCATCTCAGCTCTTCCATAGACAGGAACAAATGGAGTAGCTGCTTAGATTACTAAGCTTAAAGACAAAAAAAAAAAAGTTTTGAGTACTTTCTCACTTAGCACACCTTAGACTTCAGGACTAACTTTTTTCAGGAATACTTACAAAGACGGACTTATTATTTTGCCCTGCACAAATCCACTGCAATGATTTTTGCAGCCAATCACCAAGCAGTACTAAAATAAACACACCAAATAATAAAGAAATCTAGAATGTTGTGATGCCATGTGAAATTCTGTGCAGATCTGATGGATTACTAAAACCAGCTATTCTATTAGGCTGTTAAACACATACTCTGGCTGAATTCTCTCATCATAGAAATATTTAACCACTATAATCTTTAGACTTACTAACTTCAATTCTAAAATGGAACTTGGATGAACAGATTATATCAAAGGTTCTATTAGGATGCAAATCATCTTTGTCATGTGTTTCTCAAGGTTTGCAGTTTTATCTAGCACAAATCCCCTGTAATGCACTTAGAACAAGGATAGTATACCCTATTATATACACAAAGACATTGGATTTGAAGAGGTTCTGTATTTTTTATACTAATTACATGACACTAAAGAAGCACATAAAAGACACAAATAGAAATACCTAAGAAAAACTGACCTCTCATCTACTTGGTCTAAAGAAAAGGTAATGAAAAAACAACTTGTAACATTCAACAGGAATGACAGAATAAGCCAGAGCAAACAAGGAATTTTTTTTTTTCCACTTTCCTATATTAAAGGATATACATCTGCTCTAGAAAAATACAAAATACTCTGATTTCAGAAAATACTCCGTTCTATAGTCAAAGCCCCTGGTTTAGTCCCATCCACTATCTCTCAGGACTTCAACCAAAGAACCCAGCTTTGTCCTCATCGGGTAAGTCGTCTCCAGACTGCTTCAGTGAAACAGCAGCTGTACTATCTGAACGTAAGGTAGAAGGTGATCTCCTTACACAGGCTGCTTGCCTACCCATAACAAAGGTTTCCATTCATGCTGCTATTTCACTGCTACCTAGTCAATACGGGTCACTGTACGAGGAAAATGTTTATAACTATCCTATATGAAGTTTTATTAGGCTTTCACTTAAAAAGACTCCCTGTATGAATGCAGTATGATAGCTCTATACAAACTGAGAGTATCAAATGCTTCAGAAGCGAGTATCAAATACTTCACATATTTACTATTTACACTGCCTTGTTTTTACTACAAAGTGGCTTTCAGAACACTATAACCACTTTTCTAGATTTTTCTAAATGCCTAATTACTCAACCTTTCCAATCCAACTTCTTCATCTACTTTTGAAAGGATAGCTATTATTTTAAACTGCTCTTAAGACAGGTTTTATTATGCGGTGTATGCAACCTGTAAGGCAAAAACTTTATACTAAGAATACTATGTGCAACTCAGAAATATCAAATTGGATTATAATCATCCCTGTTCAAGCAACTACATCCTCTTAGTGTACACAGATTTTTGCAAGATAGGGAGGTTTATGCTCCATTTATGGCCAGCACTGTGT
>NW_009634783.1:10246-35246 GCF_000690535.1 Cariama cristata | reverse complement strand
GAGAAGTTATCTTAAATTTAATTAGAGATGTTCATAAAACAACAGAATATCATGACTGAAATTATTTATACGACAACCTATGTAAAACAGAACTCTTCAAAGCCACCCATTTTTCAAAGGAATACGTCTGAGAAGACCCGATTCCATTCCACAAAGAATTTTTTTTAATTACAAAAAACAAACCATACAACAATCACGCAAGAGTTCAGAACAAAGTGTAACATCTCAAAAAATCAACTGGTATCTTATGCAGTTTCCACCCTTTGGGCAACCAGATGTGTTTGGTTGTATGAAGCCTGGCTCACTGGATACACTGTTCCCACAAATTTTGTAAGGAGTGAGGTTGCATACACAACCCCTACTGCTGAATTATTGCTATATTGCATTGTAGCTAAGGCTTGAGGGGAAGAGAGTCATTTGTATGACACATGCACCATACACTGTTATTTCAGAATAATCCCACCCTAGATTTCTCATTGGCAAAGTTTACCTTAGTAATAAATTAATTGATTGTTGAATTAATTGCTAGCAGATGCAAACTTTTTATTAAGGTGTATTCTTTTTACTGTAGAAATACAGCAAGACTGTACTTTAATAAACTTGCTAGCATAACGTTTTCCAGGCAGATGCTTAGTTTTAACATTTCACCATTACATACACACAATTACATACACAAGATAGCAAATTTTACATATGTATATGAGCAAACCCTTCTACATTAACATAACAGAGTAGAAAGAGAAAGCAAGCGATCACCTTTTAAAGCCTTAGTTTGAAAATTCTTAAATCTATATACAACTTAGTGAGCTACGCTAAGTGTCCAAACGTGAACAGTTGAACTCACACAAGCAGTCCTTTATACACAATCAACAGGACCATACAGTTTCACACTTCACCAAAGCAAGCACAGTATCAGCGGTAAGATGAAACTATGCAACATCTACTATGACGCATATTCTTAAATATTTTAAAATTAATTATTTGAGGCTAAGCTTTCAGGATTTCACAGAAAGAACAAATCAATGAAAGAAAGACATCTGTAAATCCAAGTACAAGAATATTGTTTATGAAATCTGTAGCAGTTCCCCACCACCACTTCTATTGACCCATTGCTCTCAAACTTAATATAAATACATATACACGCACAGTATTTTATCATTTACCACTTTTCAAGGAAATGAGGAATTAAATTGGGACATAAATCCATAGTGTGTTTGCTCTAAACGCATTCCTCCACAGATTACAATTCACATTCTCCATTCTTTAAAAATACAACAAAACAGATTAGTCATTCAAGGTGTTCGTGTGTGTGTGTGTGTGTGTGTGTGTGTATAAGCATGTATTTTTCCTGTTTTCTTAGCATCTTGAAAGCCTCTCTGTGTTTCAGGAGCTCACTGGCATGAAGGAAGACCTATAGGAACCTACTTGACAGTATTTATGTAAACCCTGTAAGCTCCTAGCCAGATCACCGTCCAGAAGACAGAGCTGCATTGTGTACCACTTTGCAAGATACTACGATTCACTCATAAGCACTGGTAGCAGAAAGTTATCATGGGTAAATAAATAACATGCTGGTGCTTTTGTTGTCTCAGAAGCCACCTTACAAACCCTTCTCATTAAAATGAAACAAAACTCAACTTAAATAATAACTTTAAAATCACAGCCAAGGATTTTTTGTTAGGCTCTTTTGGTTTTGGGTTTAGCTTTGTCTATATACATCAATTTTCATTCAGAGTTTTTACTTGAATACGTTCAGTCGTACAGAAAATTGGGATTTTTTTTTTTTTCTGATTCTCAAAACATGTATGTGCCACCAAGAAATAAGGGTGAGCAGCAGCCACAGAAAACACCGTATAAAGAGAAAAAACGCTCCTTGTTCCATGCATGTCCCTAACACAGGAAAGTCAAAATAAATCAACTTACAACAAACCAAAAGATTTCCATTGCCCTAATCTCTTACAAGGACCACTACAGTTTGTACATCAGTTGACTAGACTACATGCTGAACAGGATTTGGCAAAATTTTCAATGCTGACCCATTCATAGACATTATCTATGATGTAGAGTGCAGCACATAATTAAAATGCAGTTATGGTGATTACTAATACAAAGTAACAAACAATAACTTCCTCCCCACCATCACTACATCAGAATCTATACCTCCCAACATTTATGTCAATAGTCAGTAATAGAGGATATTTCAATTTTCAAAGTTACTGAAATGTTTAATTGATCTACCACAAAATTATTTTCCTTAATTGCTTCAGAAATTATGCATTTCTGAGTATCTGTTCTTTAGGAGCAAATACACACTAGTGAAAAATTAGACTGTGGGTTATTAAGATCTTTACAATGCACCAAAAATCAGATCACCTTTGTAATTAGCTTAAGACTGTTGCTTCTGTAAACAAAATTTTGTCATGTGTTCTTGCCAGGGAAAGAATTGCTGTATGTTGTTGCTGCAAAAGCAGCAACATTTCGATCTCTGCTGTCCATCCCTACGGCTTCCTCTCATTGCACAGAAGCGGTGCCACTGACAGCCACCTCCAACCTTGCTGGGTTTCCTACACAGAACTGCAGGAGGCTGGCCTCCACCTTCTCTTGAGAAAAGGCAGCAAGCATGGATCAATCTTTTCCTGCTGTGGTTTGCATACCACAAGAGGCAGGTACGCAGCATTTTTAAGGACAGGTCATCCAGCCTAGTTACTCAAAAACTCTGAGTAAATATTTAGAATATCTATTTCTTATTTCGTGTCTTCAGTGAGCTTGGTAACAGGAAAAAAACAAAGATGACCCAAACCTCCACAAAACTACAGGTAATAGATCTTACTGGAATGGGTCTTTTAAGCAATTCAGTAACACAAAATGGTGAGTTTCTAAACTTTTCCGCATAGTAGCTTACTGACTGTAATAAAATTTTTACTTTGCTATTACATAGTCTTTTCTATATCTCTTCACTAGTAACCATTCCACTTTTATTTGTCTATTGATCTGTATCGTAAAGGATAAATTATTTCTACCTCTCTAAAATTAGACAGTAAGATATATACACAGGCTTAGTAAGAAGACAGAAGGAAGCTTGCTGGATGCTTGCTGTGCTGCGCAGACTTCAAGCAACTGAAGCAGTCACAGTTGTTTTCACGACTAAGCAACTGAGAACGTCTGAATCTGGGCTTTGGTGAATGGTTATCCTCACGTAGACAGCACTATTTCACTCGCCAGATTAAACAGTACCACACTGTAATTCAGAAAAAGATGTGACTGTGATTAGAGTCCCCCCAGAGTCAGTTTCTACAGGTTCAAGATGAGTGTATTCTCAAAGCACAGTCTACAGTTGTATTTTCATCCAAAAAAGGGATCTCACAGTGCTATGATACATTCATAAGCTAAGTTGTCTTTCATATAAACTTCCTATGTCAATCAACTGTATACATTACAAGAAATTTAATTTCATCCATAATGCATTAAATTAAGTTAATTTCTCATCCACCAATTTCAATGGAAATAACAGCAATATATACACAGCTGGATGAGCAAAGCACCTTGTGGAATTGCACCGGGTGTCGCATGCCTGTTAAGACAGTGGGATCTACAGTTTGTATACAGTCTGCTTCTGATGACACATCTCATAACAGCATCAGAATAGCTAATCCATATAACCTGGAACACTACAGTTAAGAAAACCACCTTTAAATTATGCCTGGCAGCAACACACTTGCACGTCCTCATGTTTTTACAAGTACTTTATATTTAGCACTGCGTCAGCTCCATCACTTCAGCTTTTAAATGGTCTGGGAACATTTACTGAACTTTCAGTATCTTTATTTGGAAAACACTACACAATGGAAAAAGAAACTACATCACATCTTATTATAGTTTTCATCACTTTATCCATTCTTCACTGTTAATCTAATGTTCATTTGAAAGGTGTTTTCAACTATATTTACATACACATATATACTCTATAAAATTATATTTCAACTCTATGTGGTCATTACCTGAAGTTCCAGGAAGCCAGAGCACCCTCACTAAACCAAGAGGATTTACATACATTTAAATAGTGGCCATCAAGACACCTGACTTTACAAAATACAAGCATCTACAATCTCTTCTGCCCAGTAACTAGTGATAGGACAAGAGGAAACGGTCTCAAGCTGCGCCAGGGGAGGTTCAGGCTGGACATTAGGAAGAACTTCTTCACTGTTAGAGTCATTAAGCATTGGAACAGGTTCCCCAGGGAGATGGTGGAGACACCATCCCTGGAGGTGTTCAAAAAACATTTAGATGTGGTGCTTCAAGACATGGTTTAGTGGGTTTAGCGGGCATGGTGGCATCAGGTATACGGTTGGACTTGATGATCTTTGAGGTCTCTTCCAACCATAATGATTCTACGATTCTAAATAAATATACATCACAAATTTAAATTAAAACTATTGGTACTAATAAAAAAGTCAATATTATTCCTAATGTTTACACTCAGGTTCAAAAAGCTTTTAAACCAATGGCATGTCATACATATTTCCTAAGATTCACAAGTGACTTCACTGAATTCAGAGCCAGATCACTTACCAACCTGATGCCCATCCTTGTAAGCCCTCTTCCCAGAGCATATAGCTCTATACAGAGCAGCTGCTGCCCATGAAATCAAGGCTGGCCAAAGACCTGGAGATCTCCTAGCCCTTACTACTCACAACAGACACCCTGTTCTAGGGAGAACCAGTTAGGAAAAACACATATGAAATAGATCACGTGGCTATTTTTGAAGCAGTTTCCTTTGTACCTATTTTAAGAGGTGCTTTTGAGGGAAACTACTGAATTATTTCTCACACGAATATGTGAGGTTTTTGTAACTGAACATAGTTTTTATTTTGACAAGGGGTAAGAAAAGACAATGTTACTTCTCAGTGATAGAAAACTTTTCTGCAATGTCACAGCAGCATTTTGGTTCCTTGCCACGAATTGAGAGTATCAACAAACGGGTAATACAAGCCATTGATTCCACCGCTAACACATTTAGTTTTTCCCTCTAGTAGTCGAGATTCTACCTCACATCTATGCACATTATGGGTTGTATTGATTACTCAACCACATTCAAGCTATTATTGTTAGTATTTTATGAAATACGTGAATGTTTCCAAGTTCTAAAACCCATTACTACCTCTCCCTACAGAATCTTGTTCAACAGAAAGCTAAATACTGAAGAATATTGAAATTAGCTGTGAACTGTATAATCCCATTGTTCAATTTCATGGCATTTAAGACACTACCTTCCCCTCCTCACAAATCTAGATGTTAATCCATGCTGTAACCTGATTCAATTTTCCAGATGACAGGATGGGAACATGCTACAATGGCATATTAGTCTAACTATGCTGCTCTTTTACTCTCAACTTTTTCTTACATCATAAAGTGAAGAGTTTTGCTTTTTAAAGAGTCATGTTTAATTACTTCTAAAAATAGCACAACTCAAACTCGTCTGTATTTGAAGTGTATGGAAATTATAAAACCAGGGAAGTTCTTCAAAAAATTATCAGAAATCCAGAAACCACACAAAACCAATACATACTAGCCTGTTTCTTCTGATAAAAGTCAGCCAATTTAATCCGTACTGGCTACAAATCATTCAGATATGCTAATCCCAAACTGAAAAATACAGTGAAAATTACTTCATTTTTTCTCCCTAACTAAATGACCTAACTCACTCAATTCTTTAAGGTCTTTATATCTACAATCCCTCTAAAATGAAAAGGAATTCCATTCAGAGCAACTTTAGTTTCAACATCCACTACACATTATAGTACTTATGCAGGAGAGCTAAAAAGTAATGTAAACTTCTTTCCAAACCTCTGCAAACTCCTTGATGTCCTGTTTTCAGTACAGCCGAATACTTCTGCTTGCCCCTCAACTGCTGCAGACAACATCTCAGAGTCGGGGAAGAGGGGGAGGAGAGAAAAAGGCAGGGGGGGTGGAGAAAATGTGGGAGAGAAAAAAAAACTACACACAAGAGGACAGACAAGAAACCTCAGAACCAGTTCTGGCAGAAAATAAGTATGGAATAAAAATTGCATTTTTCTGGATGTGAAGCTTTAAGAATTCAATCTTTTCTTCTTAAAGTACTCCTTATTCTAAAAGTGTACAAGTCAGAAAACAACCGAGATGTAAAAGAAAATTCTGTAAGAATATCTTATAAACTATATTTTTAAAAAACAAAACCAAAACACACCAAAAAAAACCTGCCAGCACCACAACGCATGCAACTGAAGTTACTCCAAAATATCAATATGCACAGTAAGCATACATAAGCAGGTTCAATATTCAAAAATACAACCCACCTGAGAGTAGTATGCAATGAAACTATTCACCTAGCAGATCACGTTTCAAACAAATACTCCATTTCTAGGATATAGTCTGCATTTTTCACAAGTTAGGCCTAAATAAGGGGACACTGCCTACCATTCTCAGTTACTGAAGTTTTTGTGAATGCTGTACAATCACCAGTTGAGTGAATCAGCCAGTACTGTATACATCAGCTGTCCAAATGAGTCCATTGCCATTAATGCCATAAAAAACAGACTTGCAAGTTTGCCTCCCTCTCTTAACAGAACATTTGGAAGTCTGCCCTGCAGGTCCCAAAAACCTCACTGGTAACATGAAAATGCTTTTCACAACAGTTTAATCTAGAAACAGAATATAAGGGTTGCAACTCACACGCAAAATGCTGTTCAGAGTTCAGTAAAATGATCCAAAAGTGGGAAATACTGAGAGCAAAGGCAACATAAAATATACATCACAGGACACAGGAATGAAGAGAGAAAACCAGAACAGATTAAGCAAATCACTATGATTTCCATAATTGTTTTTATATTATTAACACATCAAGAGCCAGAGGGGCAGTGAGGAGAAAAATTTTCCTAGACAGCATTCAGCAATATCTTCTACCTATTTTTTCACAATCCTGCCAAAAGAAAGAGGGTTAAGCTACAACTTCCCCTCGGATTTTTACTTAAGGCTATATACAGTTCTCCAGAACAAAGAGAGAGAGAGAGAGAGAGGTAACAGTCCTAACAATACAACAACTGGCAAAAGTTGCCAGAGTTGCCCTTATGTGTCAGTACACCTACGGTAGCTGGGCTCCCAACTGACCTCCTCACATCAGTTTACCAGTGCATGCATTACTCCATCAGCAGCTTTATGACCCATTCAGAGTAAACCTTGAATATGAGACTTTCACTGCTTCTAGCATCCAAACCAACTTTCCATCTAAAGGGGTCTTGGTTAAATTAATTTTACAATCCTCTTAAAAAAATAACGTACAGTAAGCACAAAATATAAACAACAATCACTTCTTGGATAAGACGACAGGAAAAACATTCTTCACCTTTTACAGAAAGAAAAGGCTACGTGAGTTTCCTCTTAGCAACTCCTAATCAGTTATTTGGTGTCTTGTTAAGTTGTTGAACTGTCCAGCTTGACACTTAAAAGGCATTTAGCATCACCCGGACGTTCCACTACAGAAAAGTAGTAGAGTTAAGAACAGCATTTCCAGTTTCCTCTGGCACAGCTACAACTTCGAAAGATCTGTTCTTTTGTTTCAATACCATTTGAAGAGCTAAAGTATCATGAAATAAACAGATGACAGAGAATTAAAAAATAAAAACCCACACTGAAGTCATCTCTGATCTAAATGTTAATACAACATAACTGCAAACATTGATGAGTCGGTTCAGTTTACATTTTATTCCAAATCTCTTCTGTAGTATGAAGTCAGCCATCCCTCTCCAAAGGAACAAGATCAGCTCTTCCCTTCCACAGCATTAAGTTGTAACAGGTCCAGATCAAGAAGTAATGGATTGAAGAAAATGCATGTGTTAGAGTCAAGATCTATAAATGATAAGTAAAAGGATACTGGAAAATTTCTGCATCAGACCAGTTAGACCCTTTTATAAGGTAACATGTTCCATCTTCAACCACTATTATTTACCCTCTTGGATTCTCACAAGAAATGGTGCCAGGTTTAATCAAAACTTTACCAGTTCTTTTAATGGAAGTTGTCAAACAATTGTGTTGCAAGAACAGAGTGTTTAATATATTAAATATGGTTGGGGAATTACCTCTATATAAAATCCTTAACTCCTTTTGTTTCATCCATACCAATAAATTAGTTTAAAAAACCCAGCTGTGTAACAGTACAGATGAATTTCTCTTCTACTAACGTTCTAAACTTTAAGAAAAGGAGACATTAGAAAGGGTAAGATGTCTTCAGTGATCAGAAAACTCAGAATTATTTCTTTACAAAGAAGAGCCGAAAACTTTCAGTCCAGATTAATTTTTTAAACTGATGATACTGATATAACTAAAGGTAGAACTATAAAAAGGGGATGCACAGGATACAGCTAAAGCTCAAATAAAGACAAAAAAGAAGTACAAAAGTACTTATTTCAAGTCTTGTTTGTTACATGTTTCTCCCATCTTCATTTGAGGTCCTCAGATCTTTTATACGCAATGGTTAATTACTCTGATGACACCTCAAGTCCACATTAAAGCATGGTTGATGAATCTTTTGGGCTTGCTTCACTATGCACTTAAGGGGATAGTTCTCTTCATAACCATCTGTTCTTCAAACAACCCATAAATTTAGTATTACTGGAAATCTAAGCCAAACTCCAAAAGCCCTGCAAAGAGCAAATTTTGAATGGATTGTGGGTTTAATTTTTTTTTCCCCTGTAATTTTAGTCAGCAATTTATATAGCAGCTAAAATTGGGAAAAAATACAATTAGGTAACATCCTACTTCAACGTTCACGAAATCCACAAAGCCTGTTTTTCAAAATTAAATACAAAGTGTTTTGAAACATTTTACAGGCTGCCTGTAATAATTACACAAAAGAGTTTAGATGTAGAAGTTGAATAGGAACACCTACTTTAAGCAGGCTTTTTCGTTTGTAATATTTTTTTAATTTATTTGTGTTTGATCAGTATATTTTTTTCTTGTAACCTTTACATCACTCTCTAAATTTAATAGAGATATGCTTCAAGTGCTCAGGCCACGAATACTGAATTTGTTTCTCTCCTGCCTCTTTGTATTTATATTCCGAGACAGCAGAGTTGCCTGGTGACAGCCTCTTCACTTCAACAGCAGCTGGTAAACCCTCCTTGTCCTGAAAATATGAAAGAAACAGTTAACTAATATTTCACGCTATGATTTAAATGTGACAATCTGGAAGTGCCAACACCGCACAGGGTAGGATTTACAAGATAAGATTTTTCTTAAGTCTCAGATGCAATAAAGGAAGAAAAATAAACAGACCTTCATCACATGTAGCTAGCATGCAGCAAGAATTAATCCAGAGTTAGTGCATCATCTAGAGTTTAACAATACCAGATACAAGCGGTGATTGTGTAAATCTGCAAATTGAACTTACACTTCCAGAACGCAAATTCTCAAGTTACGCAAGATAAGACCAAAGCAACCAGAGTTCTGACATTTTTACAAGAAACAGTCACCCTCTTTAATATTTACAAGACGTGTATCTCAAATTGCTTATGTATGCCTATCTGCTTTCCCAAGATTACGGCTTCTGCTGAAGGTTCAAGCATATGTAGACCAAAACAATTTCTTTAAGCTAGCTTTTTACAGCAAAAATTATTTATATTTGATAAAGTCAGAGTTTATAGCCAACTTAATACATACCTAACATTGACATATTAATAAGCACCTTCATTCAAAAAAATCCTTATTCAATTAAGAAAAATTTTCACATAATGTCACATATTCTACTTTCCTGTGTCAACCAGATAATTTTTAATGCTGTCTGTTGTTTTGAAGAAAGCCAGAAATAACATTTTGATGTCATATTGCTTTTTAGAAAAACTGTATTACAAGGAACTCATGTAAAACCACAACACGGCCACGGTAATCAATCAACTACATTACAAAACCTAAAGGAATTGCTAATGGAAACAAATAGTATTTTCCAACATATCGCCAGGTTTTCATTACCAGAAAATACTTAGTGTTTTATAAACATTTTCCAAACTGCTTTATTTTCACCATTTTTGGGTTTAGTTTTAATGATATTATGGTCATTTTAATTTGCTAATAACCTATATTTCCATGTATTACAGAACATTTTATAATAGTCCAACTTTTTTTTTAATCTCTTTCCAAAATTCCCCAACCATAATAAATTCAGATAGACATATTACTAGGTAAATACTTACAAGTACTGCAGAAATATATTCATTGTCACATGGACCGTCACATTTCAGGTTTAATCTGAACTGACTCAAAAAGCACTTGGAACAAAAGTGTTCTAGCCAACCATAAGTTCTTGAAGTGTTGTATTAAAAAAGAAAAAAAAAACCCAACCCTACTCTTCAGCAATAGTATAATTGTCTACATTACACAGAGAATACCTTCTTTGTTAAACATGCAACAGTGAATACTGATTTCTAAGCCTCAAGCTATGTAACTCCATAATGTTTAAAACTCTGACCTTACTTTCATAGTTTCAATATTGATAGTCTCAAACTGTTTTCAGTTTCAAAGTTATCATGTGGTACTTTAGTATACCACCAGCTCCCAATGACACTGCTCTGCATTACTGAGCTGCGCAAACATCATCTCTTATGGCAATCTCCCTCCATTGCAATACAAGCTTTTTTAGAAAACAAACTCTTCAGAATCATTTTGGGGTTTGACGGCTTCAAAATTTCTGTTACTGAATCTCTGTTTATTTCAGGATGCTTTAGTTATTCAAATGGCATCGAAACAGAAAAAATGGATCCTATCAAAGATGAAATTGTGACACAGGAAACTGAAAATCCCATTCTTAATTCTATTGTATCCTTTAGCAGAGATGTTAACATAAATACTTTTTGGAATGTATAGTAAAATATATCCTATCATACAATGAATCTGCTTCATATATGTTTCATTATCAACAAAGGACAGCCAAACCTAGCTATTATTTTCAGGGAGACATTATTATAAAGAGTAATACTAGAGCTGTGGTTTCTACAATGTACATAAGCTCAGAGCTTCATGCTTAACGCATTTACAACTACAGAAATCTGTGGTATTAAATGATCCTAACTGACCAATAGTTTCAATGGTCACCAACTCACTCCTAAATTTTAAGGCGTGCAAGATCATGTATAAGACAGCAATAATTATTTCATTAATACACATCAGAACTTAGCCTTGTACTCTTCAGTACACAATTTCACCTTTTTGTTTGAGCTTGAACTGTGTAACAGGCCCATCTCAACTTATCAGTCATATTAGTACTGTCCATTCCATGAAAAAGGTAAAGAAAATTCGTGAGGGCCAGTAAGCTGGAAGCAAGTTAAAAAAAATAATTCTGAGATTGGTCACAGTGAGCCTCAACTAAGGCTGCGGCATCACTGAGGTCTTGTGAAACTGAGGCAATAAATGAGAGGAAAGTTTGTAAAACCAGGAAAAGCATTCAATGTACTCTCCCGCAAAAAGTTTCTGTGGAGTCAGATGTGTTGATGACAGAAGTTGAACTTATTGAACAGTATTCAAAACTTAGTGGGGGTGAGGAGAAAGAGGTCCTAACATGGAAAAATATATCACATATAGCTAATGACCATGAGATGAAAGAAAATCACTGAGTGTTCAGCTACTCAGAATGACTTCTCTCGTTCAGAGTAAAGTTCATTAACTGAATAGCATCAAGCACTGCTAGAGAATTGTGGGTATATTTACACTTGCAGTATTGACCTATTTCATATCTGCAATGCTTTCAGCTACTACTAACAATGCACTTTCTGCCATGTGTGAGGCTATAATAAAAAAGTCTCTGAGAAAGTAAATTTAGCCCATTTAAATACCAGCTTGAAGAATAATCTGTTTTACATAAAGAGGAGCTGGCTGATATTCAGTGCAACTAGCCAGGAAATCTACCATCTCACTAAAAAAAAAATTTTAAAACATTTTTGTTACTCTAGAAAAGGCAAGGGTATCAAAAGGATCATGTTATATTCATCTAATAGCCAGCCCTGGAAATCAAGTGTATATAAAACTAGCAAGTTCATCCCTTTCCTTTCTCTTTTCCTTGCCCAGCTTTATGACAACAAACTCCCAACTATACTTTCTGACTTCTTCAAGAGCACTGCCAATTCTTTTCAATCCATCCACCCTTAGCAGCAGATTTGCTGAAAACAATTTTTTCCTTCACCACCAACTCCAAAGGTAATCTAAAAATGCAACTTTAATCCACTTGCACAATTTTTCTCCGCAGGCTGATCCACTAGGTGCTGAAGTATAGATGGTCATCAACTCCCACTGTGCTTACATGCAAATCTATTAAGGATGACTAAGGAAATGAGGAGCGTAACTTGTTATGGCCAGCTGGCAGCACAAACGTAGTCTCTCATATCTGCACATCATCACTGATTTGCAAGCATATCTAATATTACACAGAAAAGGAGGGCAAGCTGTGTCCTACAGACAGTAAGTCCTCAGAAGCACCTTCTCAAAATAACTGAGAAAGCTGATGAGCAAAACATTCAGAAGGACATTCTTCTCATAGTGCTTGGTAGGAACATCACTGATAGTTAGAGCTACACTTGCATTATTGCACACAATCATATGCTTAGTGCTGATAAGCAGTACGATGAGAGGAAGCAGTTTTCAACAAATCTTAAGTTAAAACTAGAAGGAAGCTCAAGAACTGTAACAGCTTTTCATAGAATCATTACTGTTGGAAGAGACCTCAAAGATCATCAAGTCCAACTGTATACCTGATGCCACCATGCCCACTAAACCATGTCTTGAAGCGCCACATCTAAACGTTTTTTTGAATGCCTCCAGGGATGGTGACTCCACCACCTCCCTGGGGAGCCTGTTCCAATGCCTAATGACTCTTACAGTGAAGAAATTCTTCCTAATATCCAACCTGAATCTCCCCTGGTGCAACTTGGGATCGTTTCCTCTTGTCCTAAGACGCACCTTTTATCACAGACAAGCACACCTTGAGGAGTGTATACTCTTTTCTCATTATCTCATATCATGTCCAATTGGGCTTCTAAGCTTTCTGCTCCCTAGCTGCTTTTTCCAGTTCTGAATTCATACCACCGTCGTAATCTAATCAAAAGAAATCAAAGTATCAACAGGTCACATCTAAAAACTCCCATTCCTGTTAAACTCTCTTATTTGCCCTATATCAAATCATCCATTTTGGAGTACAGAAATGAACAGTATTTACAACACTTTTACTTGTTGGAAAATAAACATATATCACTATTTGTAGCATCACAACACTAATACTTCATGCCATAATTGTTCCATAGAGGCTGTTCAGCCTTTTCTTAAATGATCAAACTAATGACAAAGTTCTCTCCATCTTTTTATCTAAGCATATATGTTTAATTTTTAAACATGGAAGATTAAATTACAAGTTACACACACACAAACACAACTCCTTTTAAAAAGGCTCAAAACACTGTATTTACATCTGCAAGTACTCACTTTATTACTACAACCTTTATAAGAGAGCTTGGGTTTTCTTCAAACAAAACAGGGTTCTCAGCGATAGAAGCGCAAGAAAAAGCCCTGCATACAGTTAGTCTACAAAGAATTAACTGGATTAATTAGCAAGGGATTTGAGAAGCAGCTTGGAGCTAGAAAACCAAAACACTAAATTGTTTAAATACTTTGGCAATGGATCAAGGTTTCTAGGCAGCCCTATGTTCCATTCTCTCTTCTTTTTTTTTTTTTCTGCTCGGTGTTTTAACTCATTTAACCTGACGAGGTACTTTTTCATGAGATATGAATGACACTGTCAAAATACCAAAAAAGATGATGTGAATTAAAAAATGCCACAAGCTGTTAGCAATTCTGCCAACATGTATGAGCCCAGGCAACATTAATTAAAAATCAATAGCTTAGGACATAAATAGCTCTTATCTCTGTTATAGTATACCCTAACATAACTCTTTTAATAAAGAAAAAAAAAAAGCCAATGTCTTTGCTATTATACTGACTGAATTGACAACAACAAAGCAAAGGAATAAGGCAAAAACACTGAGCAAAGAAACACATATGAGAAAGGGAGGACAGGCGTATGAATGATTGGAATGTTTCCGCCTTGCAATGTCATTAACACATAACTGGCTGGAAACAGCCACACTGCAAATACTTGCAGAGTAAGTTACCAGGAAGAACATTTCAGGCTCTTAGTGCTAATAGGATTCTACACAAAATCCTGTATGCCAAGGAAATAAAAATAATGTACACAACTTTCTGTCAGCTAGAGTTTTTTAATCAGTGTTTTTGTTACACAACTCAACTAAAGATGAAGTTACTGTAATTTCTCTGATAATTACAACATAAAGGTGAGAAAGAGGCAGCAAATTGCACTCAACTTTTTCTTCTTTAGTGATACGATCTTCAAACTAAAGATACATTAGAAGGTGTCAAAGCTAAAAGACTTCAGCTAAACTAGGAACTTAAACCACCACTTTTGAAAGCTGTTTTCAGGCTTACAGAGTGCCAAACATCTGAAAGACTTAAATCCATTTTCTAACAAGAGATCACCTAAGGCACACCAAGCTGGATGTGCAGTTTGGGTCCGCCATAACTCCTAGACAATCATGACAATTTACACTTCTGAACAGTTTCTACAGAAAATTTATTAATATGAAAAAGAATATGCAAGAACCATACTGAAATGGAAAGCTTAATTTCGGTTTTCTTTTTGTCTAGAGACTCTTGCATTATTCAATCACTTATTAACGATGGACATATCAAATGCTTCCATCAAGACATAGTAGCCTAAATCAAGGACGAAGTAGTCAACCAGGCACTATTTAGCAAAAATTTATTTATTGGAGTTCAAAATAAAAGGGAAAAAATTCATTTATATAAAAGCTATGTGTACATATGCCAAGATACTAAAACACTATACAAATTTCAGTGGAAGAGCAGATCATCAAGTTGTAGCACCCTCAAGGTGGAATTCTCAGGACAAAAAGGGTTATTTTCATAGTCATGATTACAAATTTGAGCTCTCAAGAACATCTTATAGCAGATGACCATATGCAAGCACAGTTCCACTCAACTGCAGAAAACAGATCTGCAGATGAATAGCAACACCAAACTCTGAATAACACTACAGCAGACAGCCAGCCATTCAGGAATTATGAGTCTGGAACATATAAGGAGGTTGAATTTATTAAAAACAAGTACTAAAGATTGTTTCCATTGCAAAGGACATTTTTTTAGAAATACTGATCTGAAATACTGAATATATAGATGCAGGACATAGGCTTTGTAAAAGCATATGCCAAGGAGAGCCATTTCCATAGGAATAATCAGAGATTACCTGGAAATTCACTTCTATTATGGCAATGTAATCATGAAGTACTAACCTTTAAGATCTTAAATGATAACATTTCACTTTGTCAATTGGATTTTGAGTCCTACCTCATAGCTGAACTTCAGGACATTCCTACTTCTTCTTCTTCCCATCCCCTCGTTGTAATCCCACCTCCCAAAAATTTAGTTTATTGATTAGAGTGTAGCACAAGAAAATCAAAGGTTCTATTCACAGAACACAGACGTCAGGTGTCAGGACAGAGAAACAGAAGACCTCACTTTTTACAAGACCTTTTTGTCCAATTTTTAACTGAGCTACAATCAGAAATTACCTATCCTTCCATGGGACAAAGGTGCGAGGCAGAAGAAGGGGAGAAGAAAGAAAATGTCAACATAGAATTGCTATACTTTTTTTTTTTTTTTTTTTTGGAGCGGGTGCAATTTTATTTTATTTTTTAAGATACAGCTTTGTTCTAAAAGATTATCTTGAACTAACTGGACTCTCAACTGTTCAAATTCCATTCAAGCTATTGACAATTTCAGTTAACCTTGTTTAAGGTGTACCTAATACAAGTTCTTGTTGCTGCATTTGATATAATACAGTTCTTCATCTAAAAAGTTAACTACACAATCTTAATTTTTAGTAGGAGAGGTACATTAGAACACAGAACTGCTCCTAATAGCGTTCCCCTAAATGGAATAAACTGAAATTCCACCAAGTTCCCCCAATAATGTTTTATGTCATTGCAAAAATACAAACTATCACTTTACTAATATTTCAATCATCTTCTCCATTGAAGGTTCAAGAAAATAAAACAATTCAGAGGCTTTGTTACATCATCTGTCTCCATTTTATTTTATCATTATAAACTAAACTGATTATAAGATGTAGAAGTAATTTGTAAACTCCTTCAAAGGACATGATTTACATTTTTCTTCTACAAAGATGAATATATCCTCCTAACATGCTCTACTTGTGTTAAAGACATGTATACTACATATATGGCAAAAATGGAAGATATTTCTGATATGGTTTGGGATTACTTTTAGCATTCTAATGCTGTTTATAATACTGGTGCAAATACTGCCACCAATAAAGAAACAAACATTAAAAAGGTGTCCTTTAAGCTTCCCTTTAAGGCATCTACCATAATCGTATAATTTGCTCTGGACATCATTAAAATGTAAAGTTAATGAGGATTCAGCTGAAAACAGAAGAAATGTAACCTATTTTCAGGCAAAACTTCTAACACTGCAATCAGAGGGAAAACCTCTTTGATGTCTCTTTGTCTCTTCTCATTAATTTTCTTTTGGTTTAAAAAAAACACAAAGGCTGTTTAAACTAAAAAATGCATAGAAGTTTAAACATGGTAATTATAGTCAAGCTGCAATGAGGTCATTAGGTTTCTAAAACTTTGAGATAAACAAAATTGAGATGTATGACTATTTTAAAAACATGTCAATACTCAATTTTAATTGTCCATGTGATTGATACCCACTGTATTCTAAGGATATAGTCTAGATACAGATTTGCTTCAAGAAGATTTCGTGAAGGACCTAATGCCATATCCAGGGTAAAGCAAAGCAATCAAGAAATACATCAAAATGAAAAGTGCTGTAATTACTGTATTACTAGATACCACATTTGGTATTTTTAAGTGCAACAAAGCATACTTTTTGCAATCTCCATGCCAGAGAGGTGGCAAATTGTGAGATTCTGCTACTTCTTACCTCTAGAGTTCATTAAAGAATAAAATATTGAACAAGTTAAATAATTCTATTTACTCACTACATCTATTTTTGTTTATGAATACTGCCAAGGTACACACAAAGCTATATACATGTTTTAACATGCTAATTCTTTCCAGCAGAAAATATCTTTGAGAGCTACTTAATTACATAGTACTGACGGAATCTATGATACTCTGAAGTGGCATGTATTATTAGTGAATAATTTACAAGTAAATTTTCTCAAACCATAATCAAAACAATTTTTAACACTACTGTGTACAAAAGAAGAAGATAGATTATCACAAACACAAGGCATTTAAGCCATTAAGTAAAAGCAACAAATACACAGGACAAACATAACGATATGTTTAGCACAGAAGGACAGTAATCACAATGAAGCAAACTAAACATATCTGCAACATTTTTCCATATACAAACATCACCTCTAGATAAAATGGGATGAGATGAGATCAATATATTAGTCTGTGGTAATTTTAAGTATGAATTTTAATGCGTTTGTGCACATAGGTTATAGCTTTAATAGACAAGTATTTACCCTATTGAATCTTTTTAACATGTTTGATAAACTCCTCTTCACATGAAACTGAGTCAATGATCAACAGGCAAGTAGTAGATAAAAACAGATACTACTTTAGGTGCAAGTGAAGATCAACTTTAGAAGAAAATCTCTTAATGCAAGGCAAAGTTTTGGGGTTTGTGGTTTGGTGATTTTCATGGGGGGGGGCACATTGGTTTTGTTTTGGTTTTTTTTCCACTCTGCCACATTTTATTACAATTTGATCTTGCCCTTCACCACAGGCCAGTTCTGTTCTACCATCTCTTCAACTGGCTATTGAAGAGACAGCATAAGCCGATTTCCATTCTGACTGAGCTATTTCTCATATCCTGGTATCCTTCCCTACTTGCTTGCACTGTCCTAATGACAAAGCCACAAAAAGATAAAGCCCATGATTTAAATAACATTAAGCCAAATATGAAGCTTACAAATACAAAAAGTCAGAAACCCAATTCTACTGTCTACCTATACAGTAATAATTAATCAGCTATTTTGTCTTCACATTTTAGCATTCGATTTGAGTCTGCATTAATTATTTTTGATAGGTGGTTTTCCAGAGAGTGATGATCTGGTTTTAGAACCTTTGGAACAGAAGATCTCAAGGATTTCAAAATTATCTTACAGGCCAACTAGACATAAATGAAAAGTAATTATTTATTTAAGAGATAAAACAATGTATGATCCAATTCAAAAAAGGTAATGTTACCACGATTTATATTCATAACTATGTAGTTTCAACATAAATGACTCTTCAAAGGAACTAAAGATGGGATTCAGTTAATCCCAGTAAAATGCAATGGAGTTGTCAATGTAATTCCCTTCACCACCATTTAAAATCCTAGCACAAATTCCAAGTGTGGAAATTCTTTTGGCTACAACATCCAAGATACTGCTTTAAAAGTACTCATTGAAAGTTCGTTCTTTGCCCCACCCCCTCCCTAGGTGCATGTACTGTAATAGCTGATGAAGTCTGGGGCAGACCACACATTTTTTGGCACAGTAAATAGGACCCTTCACTCCTGCTCCTTATCTTTTAACTGGCACTTTCCACCCAAGATTATGATGTTCTACAAGGTACTTCTACACAGTCTCATATTATTTGACTATCTATCGTATGCATCATTTGTTTTTACTAGTTAGTTCATCAAATTAGAAAACGTTACTCTCCAAATAGCCAGTCTTGGAAGAGTTGAGAAAAATCAGCAGCAATTTAAGTACTGGGGGTTTTGAGGGTTTTGGTTTGCCTTTTTTTTTTTTTTTTAACATCCTTAGGGAAGGATAAACAAATGAACTCTCCAGACTATAACCCATTCCATGTAATAGATTATCACTATCAGTTGTTTGTTCCCAACCCTCCATCCAAGGTTATCACCCTTAATATTGCAGTTTAACTTCCTTGGTTTCTATCCCATTCTTCCATGGGATAAGCCCTATTAACCAGTATATCGAAAGCTGTTTCCATGTAGAAAAGACATAAAAATCATCTTCTCAAGAGCCAATAATCTGTCAGCATCTGGAATTTTGACAAATGGTTTACCAAAACATGGTAGCCCCAGCAGGGCCAAAAAACTCCTTACTCATCAGTCAGGATTCAGCAGCATTCCCTTAGCACTCCTTCTCCCTTCTCCAATGACAGAATCCAGTTCACACCTTGTTCACAGATACTGACTGTGCTAGGATTTTAACAGAACATAATACATTTCTTTATCATTAAAATGTGTTTTACCACTGTTATTCACAAAAACTGCTATAGGGAAGTGTCCCACACACCAACCCTTCACTGAAAATCACTATGCTACTGCATTTCATGTAGAATACTACACGATCAGCCTTGTCTCTGGTAGCACAAAAGGTGGGGGTTCGGATTTGGTTGGTTTTGGTTTTTTGCTGATGTAAAACAGTAGTCTTGAATTAATTTTACACTTCTTTGATAATAATTTAACCTCAAATTATCCCTCTTTCTAACTCTATTTCAGTCTTGGAAAAAAAAAAAAAACACCCAAACACAAAAAACACACATCAAAACAAACCCAACAAAAACCCACAAGAAAACCTGGCAACGTTTCTTTTTGTTCATGACAAAAAAATATCACACCAAAGAGAAGCAGACTAGTACTGCCTCGGGCACTCTGATAGGCCTCTTTCTGAATTAGAGTTTACATTCTCTTCTTGCAAGGAACTACCTATAACAAAAAGAACCAGTAATAAAAATAGATCTAGTTAACCTTTTGCTTTACCAAATTTGCTTTGCTTACATGTTAAAGTAGTGCTCTAGGTAAAATGACTGACCTACATGTCAACAGACTAAACACGGACACAATTTTTAAACTCCAGTATTTCTATTGAAAACGCTCATAGGAAGCATCAGTACAATTGTGGATGGACCAAATGTCAGTCATTTCTGGAATGGTGCTTACAACATTAGGAAAAAAAACAAAAAAACACACCACACCAAAATTGCTATTCTTAATCTACAGGGAGTCTACTTTAAAGTCATTACTATTTTGTTTCTTTTACATCTCAATGACACTCTAATTAAAAGTTCTTTACAGAAACGTCTGTATCTAGATTAACAGCTGATTGCAGATGCATTAAGCTTTAAGCAAAAGTTAACACTCATTAATGAGATTACCTGTTGCAATTAAATAAGCACAAACAAAAACAAACCACCTTGGAAATTTTTGTGACCGAGAATGAACTAAAGTTAAAATTACTCCCTTAAATAAAGTCACACACACCCCCCCATTTAACAACAACTTTTTTTACTCTAAGTACAATCTCTTTGCAGTTACTGGAATAACAGCCCTACTCTTGAAGGGGCACATTAAGAGAGAGTTAACTGCAGCAAGCGCTTCATCAAATTCTTAAATGCTGCAAAAATGCTGAAATATTAAATGTTTCAGTAGTATTTGGTATCTAATCGAGTCTCTCAAGAACTCTTTAAAAAGAAAAACCACTCAAACTCCTCCATAAGTTCAAGGAAAACTGTAAGTACAACTAGTGAATGAAAATGATTTGTTAAAATCACTTAAAAAAACCTCCTTAAAAAAGTTTCAGTTTAGCAGTTAATTTCAACCTGCAGTTAAAAAGGCACTAGCTGTCAGTCAGTTTTCTCACCCAACTCTATCATGAAAAGAAAAACTGACAGATCACAGGAGCTTGCTTTTGTAAACCAATTCGGGAACTTTCATGCTTCTTATTTGTTAGGTTAAAGGTTAAATTGCTGACCTCTGCCCTCCTGCTTAGCAGCCTTTCCCTTTTTCTGTAAAGCTTTATTTTGGGGCTGTATTTACATGGATTAGTCTCTTTTCACGCCAGGAAGGAATCTGTTCACAGCCAAAGCCTTAGTTCTGGTTGTACAAAAAGCAGTCACAATTATTCAGCAGCAGACAATGACCATATTGTGGATTTACAAAAAAACCACCTCAGCCATGGCAAGTTCTGTCCTTGCTGCACAAAACAATAGAAGAAAAATCTTATCAAGCATTCAAGAGAAAGCAAACAAAGCAGGCCCACTGTGAACTTGATGAAGATGTCAAGCTCCTTTAAAAAAATATAAATCAACAAAAGAGTTTAAAGTCTTGTGAGTGAGACTTTCTGTGCTGAATTTTTCTGTCTAGTTAAACAGTGCGAGCAGTAGCGATATCGTGCAGATTAGTAAACACTTGTGAAACATAAAAGACTGTAGGCAGAAGCATGAAGCAAAAAGGACAAACAGATTTCTTCCCACAAAATAACTTACAGAAATGGAAGAACATTCAGTTATACTTGATATTAACATTTTGGGGTTTTATTAAATCTAGTATCATCAGTTAAGAACACAACTAAAAATATGTTAGCTAAAAGTTATGATGACTTGCAATATGACAGATTCTAATATTTTTTCATACAGTGAGTTTCTCTTCAAATTGAGCTATGTATTTCAGGGATACTGTGAAAGCCAAACTGTGAACTCTCTTCAAAAAAAACAGTTCAGACAGTGCTACTTATTTGATCTGGACACTGCAGTCTTAGTAAGTTCTTTGTGAAAATCTCCCACCTTGTTTGTACTTAGAACACAATCAATCAATTGGAAACAGAAAAACAAAGCAGCAGCTTAGGAGAATTAGAATTCCCAAATTCTACCTATCTACTTACATTTGGTTACTTTTCCAATCCTGTTTCAGGAAGTTAGGCGTAGCAACATAACACCGTAAAGATGGAACATGAAAACTTGAGATACCTGAATTACAGCACATGTTCAACATAAAGCCCTTATTTAATGGAAAGAGAACTGAATTTCGTACTTCCTTTGTTATTCCCAAACCTTCAGTATGTTATCTATTTCTCAATACAGAACATGCCGACTTCAACCAGAAAAATGTTTTCACCTTAAAAAAAAAATACAGGCTGCTCTGAGAGATGCACAGGTAAGGTTCACAAACTTTTGAATGACCAACTCTTAACTTAATCCTACTCCAGTAACTTTGCATATGGCCAAGAAAATACTTCACTTATATGGGAGGTACTGTTTTATTATCTAAAATTACAACATATGACAAAAAAGATAATGCTAAGGAGTAGCAGTATGTCGGTTTTGCAGAGACAAACCTGCTAGTTCTCTCTACTGGTGAAAGTCCTACCATGGAAACCATAGTGACAACTGTAGAATAATTTTAGGGCCCAAGCACATCATGACTTCTCCCAGTAGAGTTAAGGCCTTTGAATAGTTTAAGTTATAACACTCATGATCTACTGGGAAGGGAGGGAGGGAGGGAAATTTTTTTAGAGCTATTACAACACAAGGCTAGAACATGAAAAGTAAAGAAGGAAGTACTTAAACTACTCACAAGCTTCTAGTAGGAACAAGATTAGTTGTACACGCTACTCTCAGAGCCAATTCAAATGCAAATTTCATCCTTTCTCTCAAACAATGATAAACTACCTCAGAGTTAATAGTTTTCCTTCTAAGATTCATCTCCCTTTTCAACTTAGTGGTATGTTTTCGAGAAAAGAAAGAAGCACATGGTGAGTCTTACAGCAAGACCTTTTAAATTCTGTTATAAAAGAAGTAGTATAAACGACATTTCCTTTAGTAATCCAGTGAACATTTGTTAAAGTCTAACACACTTCCACTTTGTCCATGCTATTGCATTTAGGCTTCTAACTTACCATGGTTTTTAAAAAAAAAAAAAAAGAAATCCTTTAGCTGTACTAAACCATTTTAGCTTTTCCCTTGAACACACAGCAAGAATTTATGCTACACTCACAATAAGATGAAAGATGAGGTCCTTGGAGAGAAAGGCCTTTTGGCACACTACATGGTAAAGCTATAGATTTGACACACTTTTACAATGTCTGCTTTGGCAAGAACACAAAAAACCCATACAAAAGCATGTTACGTCCTCCCAGACAGGGGTGTAGGGGGGGTGTCTTACTCTTGTGAGCATTTACTTTCAAATGTTCATACTTTAGAGACTATTTTGATCGGTTACTTTAGACTAACAAATTCTCTTTTTCTACATGAACAGTTTGACAGTTAGACTACAATTCTCCTCACAGCCCCATCTAACAAGAGAGCATCTTTGGCCAACATCCAGCAAGATCCTTAAATTTGTCACATCATATTTCTGATGAATGATCTGCAGCAGTTTTAAGATCATAAAGTGCTTTCAAAGTTAGAAGAAAGATTTCTTAAGTAGTTAATATGCTTTCAGTTTCTTTATATAGCTATTTAAACTAAAATTGCTGGTACATTCTTTCTACTTCTGCGTCTCAAAACCAAAACAATCTTTTAGCCGAGGTTTAAAAAAAAAAAAAAAGGAAATGCAGTTCCAATGCGCTTCACTCTACTTGCAAGCATACAACTTGTCCATAGTATAGAACTGAATTTCTAGAAGTGCTTAAGCTAAGCAGTTATAATTTGTAAAAGAAACAATACAAGTTCTTTGTAATTTACTACCACAATTTCTGTGAAGTTTTACTGTTATGACAAATACACAAGGCCTCCATTAGAAGGACTTCACAATCTCATAAAATGCATTTTCTCTTCCTTTACACGAAGTTTAAAAATGGGAAAAGAAACCCAATAAAATAGTAGTATTTCATACAAAGTGTCTATTTTGCTTCCAAATTATCCACTGCATGTAACAATTCAAATGAGAGAAGATTATGCACCAGAGACACAAACTTATCAAAACAGTAAGATAAATAAGTTCAAACTGTAATCTGTAACTTCAGTTTAGAACATCCAACATTATTTGCTTAGGAATGTGCTATTTTATGGAACACACACTGCCCGAACACCAGAGAACTTAGCATTTCTGTCTTAAGATTTAAATGGGTATCCTTTTAGCTTCTTGAGTTTGAGAAGCACCAGCTACATCAGTGATGAAACAAACAGCACACACATCCTCTGCTGCAAAGATTTTGGTATCATTGACTATGAAAAGCACTGAACACATAGTTTGGTTTTAAACATTTTTCTTAAAGTAGGGTGAACAGTAAAACATTAACATAACATAAAACAGTATGCTAACAAAAACAATGGTAGACCTTAGACCTTGTGTGTAGTGTTCAGAAGTGCTATAATAATTATTTTAGTGTCGAACTAAAACACGTATCTCGTTTCTCCCAAGTCATACTTAATTACTTAAGTATCACAGCAGAAAGGCAAAATTAATGCCATTTCAGATGATGTCCAGAATATGTTACTGTTATCTGCTGGGCAAAGCTGTACTATTATTCTCCTCTATCTATGATTTTCAAGGGTCTATTTTATTTAATTCCTGAAGCAAAGTTAACTCATATCAGTGAAACCTCTAAAATAATCACAAACCTCAAAAGTTTTTGGTTTTTTAAAGTTATGGGGTTTTTTTAAAAGCAATATACCTGGGTTTATTGAGGCAGACGGCCTCCTTATATCTAAGTGAGAAGGAAAGTTTGGAATTCTCCTAATGTCAGAACTACACAGCATTAAAATGCATGAAGGCAAAGACACAAACCTCATGCATAGGCTATAGAAGATTAAAGCCTTATATGTGAATTGGAATTTGTCTTAGTAATCAAAATTTTTTTTAAGTCCTGACAATCTCTCTGCTCACCTAGAATGGTTAAAAGCCAAAGTTACCAGCCATATTTGTGGAAAAGTTGACTTAGTTGTGCCCATCTGTACAGCATTAGCATCGTACTCCATCCCAGTCCCACCACTGCACAAAAGGCACTGTTAAGACCATTTATCCTAGGTCAGACTATTAGCCAGGCTTCTATATCAGCCTTGGAATTGCACCTTTTCCTCTGAGTCATAGTCATTACCCTGTACTTCTGTGATACTACAAAGGAAAGAATCAAAGTACTAACACTAAGTTTTAG
>NW_009634783.1:0-10215 GCF_000690535.1 Cariama cristata | reverse complement strand
CTAAAACTAAGTTTTATTCAATATTGTCCCTACAACAATATTCCATTTTCCAAATAAAACTATGACTATCTTTTCCTCCCTTCCTGAAAGTAAGCGTGCGGGAGTTGGTGTGAAGCACTAGACTTGCAAAGTTCCTATGCTTGACAACTTATACTTGGCACACACAACACAGATTTCTCACTAGGTAACTTCCATGTACTGTCACTGTAAAGAGGCAGACTCCATTCTTTCTATTCTATTTTGCTGCCCTAGACTTCTGGTGAGAAGGCATCAACATTTCAGAAGAGGGTACGGACAAGAGAACAGTGCTATTTGATGACACCGAAAAGTAGAATGTGAATGAATGCCACATTGAAATATTAAGTGAAGAAATTCTGAATTCCAGACAACCCAAATAAAATTTTAAAAAAGTAAAAAAAAAAAACCACAAGTGGGAACAAAGTTAAGATAAAAGCAGGTTTGTATTTTCATTCAGTTTTAGGAAGTCAAATGTTCTTAAAAGAACAAAAACAAACCACACACTAACTTAGATTCAATTAGCTAAGGGGAATTCCCAGCTTCCGTGGAAATCACAATTATAAGACAAAAAAACTGGTTTGGTAATTGCCTTCTCTTGAGGAAATATCTTTTTAATAACAAATATTCATCTTAATGCTGCTAGTCACAGTTGCAGCTTCACAGTTCTCAAAACAAAGATACCACCTTTACATAAAGTGACCCAGCAAGAAAAATCCGTAAGTTCCCAAATAAGATCTATGAATATAACAAACAAAAGCACAAACACAGCTTTTAGATACAAGTGAATACTGGAATTGTATTGTAAAGGCTTCATGCACCAGAAATATGCAAATCACCAATGCTGAGCACAGATGACCGTTATTTCTAAACAATCTAGGGGGGGAAAGGACTGAGAGACTACAGCTGAGCTGATCCAGTCATCATTTCCTTTCTCAGTTCACACATTTCACTGTGGTTTGGCAGAGCTCTGCCTAGATTGGAATAAAACAGTGTTAGCTTTTTCAACCTCTTTGGGTTTGATGAAGTTTTCTCTTCATACTTTATCAAGAGTACAAAAGATCCTCCAGATATTCCTGAAGCTTACATTTCTAGGAATCAAATCTTAGGATCATAGGATAATTCAGGCTGGGAAGGACCTCAGGAGGTCTCTAGTCCAACCTTCTGCTCAAATAAGGGCCACATGTGAAGTCAGACCAGGTTGTTCAGACTGTGAACCAGTCGGGTCTTGAAAACCTCCAAGGATGGAGATTGCACAACCTCTCCAAGTAACCTGGTCCAATACTTGACTGTCCTCATGGTGAACACATTCCCAATATTCAGTTAAAACACATCTTAATTCAGTTATCTCACTGCCTCTTGTCCTCCTGCCACGCACCAGTGCGAACAGCCTGGATACCTTTTCTTGGTTAACTCCTCACAGGTATGGAAAGCTGCTGTTCAGGTTACCTGAAGTCTTCTCCAGGCTGAACAAGCCCAGCACTCGCAACCTCTCCTCACAATGCAAGTGCTCCAGCTCGCTCACCACCTTGGTGGCCCTTCATTGAACTTGTTCCAGTTTATTAATGTCTTTCTTGGAGCCCAGAACAGATTTTTTTCCTTCTGCAGTCAACTGTCTTGGTAACCAAGAGGGAGCCTTCGATATTAAGCACTGGAACAGGCTGCTCTGGGAAGTGGTTGAGTCACCATCCCTGGAGGCATTTAAAAGATGTGTAGATGTGGTGCTTGGGGTCATGGTTTAGTGGTGGGCTTGGTAGTGCTAGGTTTATGGTTGGATTCAATCTTAAAGGTCTTTTCCAACCTAAATAATTCTATGATTCTACATGATAGTCAATGGATAATGCTCCTTTAATTAATTGTGAAAGTTATTAACCAAATAAACATTTAATGCAAGATTGGTAACAATCACATGAGCAATAAAGCTTCCTGAATGTACAATCGTCTGTCAGTAATGAATAACACAAGTCAGTATCTCGCATTTAAGCAAGATGCAAGTGAACTATGAGATATAGTAAAGCTTTTCATTTCAGCTGATATTTAACAGTCACATGGAAAACATCCTTTGCCACTTTCTCACTTCTACTCTTCTGATTCTCTCCCACATCCCACCAGGGCGGACAGAGCAAGCGGCCATGTGGTACTTAGTTGCCAGCTGGGGTTAAACCACAACCGCTACACAAACTTTTGAATAAAACAAAAGAGAGGCATGTTTTACCATCCCACAAGCCAGGCAATCTTCCATACTAGGACTGTTACAGTTTTGGAGCAATTCATTCTCCTCAAGACCATGTCAGAAGATTTATGTATGAATTAAGAGCATTGCAAGTGATCAGTAGCACTACTATACTAGACAAACTTCAAAAACAGTTGTCAGTTAATTTGGGGATCCATTACATGGGAAGAAATAGTTTTTTAAACATGCCTGATAATTTGCTCCTGATAAACCTTTTATACATTTTGCTCTTCTTAACAGTAACTGCTCCTTGCCATGTAACACCCATTCCCTGACTGGGGGGCAGGGGGAAGTTGATATATATTCTTGGTCTTCTAGCATAGAACAGCTATCCAACAGGTAGAAAAGACTACATGGAGGTCTCTAGGTCTATATTTCTGGAATGATAATTTGTCTGGGATACAGCATAGCTGTTAAATACAGTTGACACTGCAGAGAAACAAATAACAGATTTCATTTAGAACAGAAGGACAGAATATTTGGGGATACACAAATCTAAGACTTCTGAGAATAAAAGGCACCTCTTACATATAAAAAAAAATTGGTTGGGAAAAATCTTTTAAAAGATTATTCAGAGAGAATTAATAACTTCAGAATATAAGAGTTGTAAAAACGATTATTAAAACAATTTTTTTTACTCACTAAAAACAATTTCTGAAGATTTTGCACCTACAAGTGCATGCAACAAACCTAAAAACACAACTAAGTGAAACTCCCACAGAATCAGTTGGTTTATAGAACAAAATGTATACTAAATTCTCCAATTAAAAACCTGTAAAGTAGTTTCTGTGCTTTTTAACCCACCTTCCCACAGCAGGGAATTAATCCCTCCAGGGGGATGCAAACAAACTTCAAAGAGAAGATTATACCCAGACACTAGTACTGTACAATGTAATGTTTATGGTCAAATTTGTTCAGATTTTCTGGCACTAGAATCCAGGTCAGATGTGCAGAAACAAAGACTAGTTATTAAAAGGGCTCCTGCAGTTACACCAAATAGTCATGATGGCATATAGCAGTAGGACAAGCCAAAATGTATTCCAGTTAAAACTCCTATGCAGGTTTTGGTAGTAAAGGAAAGAGTTGCAACTATTTGACTTTTGCTGATTGTAACAAACACAGATTTAAAAGGAGATAAGTGGCTTTCCAGTCAATAAAATACAAAAATCCTTTCTGTTGGTTCATTATACCATATATACGATACACACGTGATCATTTCATAAAGATAAAAGAAATATTACTTCAGTATATTTTGACTAATCATAAATAATTAATTTTGACATCCCTCCTTTTCGTAACATTCTACAGACTGATCTCACAAAACAGTATCTTGAACTAAATTCTGGGATTACAAATTTTAACCTTTGCTTTTCCTGCTTATTTGATGAAGTTCCTCAGGTTTAGAAAAAAGTGCAATCAAAAATTCACAAATATACTTACATGTTGGTTTCAGCAGTTACAGGACTTCTCTAGCATAAACACAGGAATACTTGTCAGAAATACCATTACAGAAAAATACTTGTATAATTATGGCTTGATAACATCATTTGGTAAAAATAGTTAACCAAATCATAAACTGCGCTCATGCCTTATTTCTAGATAAAATCATTTGATGAAAGGAAGAATTCTACGAAGAGATAAAAATACTTCTGTGGACAAGTAAGAAAGAAGTAAAAATAAATTCCACACAAGAAGTTTTAGAGTATTTTTTGTTTTAAAACTATCCACTCCTTATACGAGCAGCAAACACAAATCTGAAAATGCATTTACTTTTTCAACCTAATGAAGTACGTGTTATTTCTATTTTAAAAGATAAAAAAGGCAAAACAGTCAAAGAAATCAGAAAATTGCCCACAATCAGGGAAGGAGGCAAGAATTTCTCATTAGTTCTAACTGTAAAAGATTCCGCAGAACTAGTGATATCTAAGATATCTTTAAAAGCTAAAACAGTTTAATATTAAATATACTTCATTATCTCACAATACACAGTTCTTAAGAACAGTTTTAGCCAATAAATAGGTAGAATTACAGTGCAAAACAGTACCTTTCCCAATGCAACTGATTCCTGAATAGGTTACTTCTGCATACACTTCAAAGGTAGTTTCCGGATTTTGTCTGGGGGGGAAAAAAAAAAAAGAAAAGTATTTGGCACATTGAGAATTTTTTTCTGTGTCCTTTCAATTATGCCATCAAAAAGGGTTCTAAGAATGCATACATTACAATAACAACTTTATAAACTAGTTTTCTTATTTTATAGTCTGTGATGATCTCGCATCAGATCTTTCTGCCTTACTGGTATGTAACAAGATATGACTGAGGCTCAGATCAGTTAGTATGAACAGACTGTCTAACAAACTTCTACAGAGAAAAAAAGAATCTAAAACAATAGCAATCAAGCACACAGAACCTTTAAAACAATTCAATTGTTGTGACTAGTCTCATTTCTAGATACTAAAATATCACAGGCCTACCATTAGGAACTTTCCCAGAAAAATAAAACCATGCCTTTTATACCACTTTTCAGAATGCTACTCAGATAGAGCAACAAGAGCTTTTTCAGTTCTTGGCCACAATAGTAATTTTGATTACATGCACAACTTGCAAAACCAAGTTCTTTTTATTTCACCTTTACTTTCAAATAAGAAAGTAAAACACCTATGTGCTAAATACAGGGATTTTTTTTGCGGGGGGCAGAAATCCTGAATACCCTTTTCTCTTCACCAGACTGAAAACAGTCACATTGTCCAACATGGGACAAACAACCGAGATTCACATTTTCATCACTGTGACCCCTGAGTTCAACTTCATGATATCTATTTGCTCAGAAAAAGAAAAAAAAAAGCTGCAGTCAAGAGGATGCAAAGTCATTTTATGCATATGTTACTGGAAAACTAAAGAGGCTGTATTTAGGACGAAGACAGTTCACCTCTTTAATACCTGTCAAAATATTTCCCTCTCTGTCAAAAAAAGGCCATGCTGAAGAATATTACGAATGCACAAGGTTTTACCTCACGAGACTCCAGAGTCTTAAATCCAGAAAGCTGCCAGATGCATGTGAAATAAGGAAATAGGTGTGATAGTCAAAAATTATACTAAATTCAGCTATAAAAATGTAAATGAAGCTTGAGGAAAAAGACTTATTCTACTCCAGAGTTATAAATATACCAGTAATAAAAGTAAAAAGTTAATAATAAAAGACTTAAAAAAACAAAAAACAACAACAAAAAAAAAGCATTTAGTGTTCTTACTAATATAATTCCGTAAGTGAAACTCTGGAATTACATTTCATAAGCAGCATGTAAAGGCAGCAGGTCATTATATAAGAAAGCATATTTTGAGTTAAATTCCCAACTAACAATTTTAGCTACTTCAAATTTCTTTATGATATTAAAGAAAATCACACATTAGCCTGTAATTGTTTGGTTACTGAAATAAGGATTTTGTAAGTCTGAACATGCAACATCTTATTCTTATTAGACTTTCTGGTTAAAATCAAGAATCAAAATTGCATAATTACTGCTCTAAAGTTATGGCTGATTGTATAGTGATAATATTGTCTCCCATGTGTTAATGTAAACTATCTAACATCAGAAAATTGTTGAGGTATAATTAACTTGTGAATTTTCTTCGCTCCCTTACAGCTAAGGATGAAAATAATGACAAAACCCATATATATACATATATACATATGTGCATGCTAGAATCCCTACCTGAATAACAATTTAAAAAATGAAAATCATCTTACTCAGCATCTCAAACCAAACATATAAACATGTCAAGGAGTTCAGCCTATACTTCGGAGAATTTCTATTATTTTTAAACCTACTTTAACGCCAAAAGGGATTAAACAAAACATTTCTAACCATGCCACAGGCCCACTAAGTATAACTCAAGTGGCTCTAAGCCAAACCCCACACCTATTTAAATCAACAGAAAAGCTACCGCTGGTTTCAGTAGCATAGGATCACACTCTACAGTTTTACAGAGCACCTCTCAGGAGCAACAATGGTTCACAATTCAATTAATGTTAATTTAATTTGCCACCAGTTCCCAACCGATTTGTCTTTAGTAGCCAGTTTTCAGAAAACTACATTCATAAGTTATGAGAAACCTAAAACCAACAAATCAACTATTATTTCGTAGTATAAAACAAACTTGCATAATTCTCTCCGTGCTACTTAGAGTTGCTGCATATAATCTGCTTCAAATATTGAGTTTCTTGGCTACATTCCTACAGTCGTGTTACAGAATAAGGATGAAATGATATCAACGTAACACCAGAAATTTATTTTTCCTTTCATATATATTGCTGTGCAGCCTTATCTTACCCTCCTTGTTTATATCTTTATTTTTAGCACCCTGTTTCCTTAATTAAAAATTTATACATTTTATAATATTTTTACAGCTAATGGATAAAATAACAAACACCTTTTTAGTATTATGGTAGAGTCTGTTTTCAAATTCTTTAGTGAAAACACTGTATAACACAGCTGGCAAGAGCAGATACTATATACCAAAACTTTCAGACAAAAAGACATCACATTTTCTATTTTAATATTCCATGACAAACGTCCACTTATTTCTATGAACAGTGAAATTAAAGTAGCTTTGCCAAGTCAGAAACTTAGTATTAAAGGCTGCATTCAACAAGCTAACACCTTAGTATGAGAATGAAGTCATTGTTGAATTTTGAATATTTTATAACTTTTCAGTGGAATTAAGGAAACAAGTCACTATGAGACTTCATCCACTTTGCAAATACAGCATAAACATGCATCATAACATGTATATTTTGCAGTCCATTTTTATGACTATTAAACTAACCTGCAGACATCTAATGCCACCTGTGCATTGTATTGAAACCTCAACCCACTGAAAGCATCCACAGCATTATAACCTTAAACACACACACACAAAGTTTTCCTTCCTCCCACTGATTGCTTAAAGACCCATGGTCAGTTATCAAGTGAACATACAGACACGATAAAAAAAATACATAGGACACTTATGTACAAAAATACATAGTACTCCATTTATTTGATAACTGGATAATTTCAGAAGGAAATGCAATACTTTTTTGTAAATAGAAATTTAGGAAGGAGCTCTATGAGAAAAGAATGCTTTTGTGATAAATGCTAGTTGTATGAATTACTTCAAATCTCTCTGATGTAGAAATAGCTTTAGTATCAAAGCAATCCATAAGAAATTCAATTTTATATTGAAGTAATGTAAGATTTTAAATAAGATATTTATGTACCAAAATCATTAGTTGTTACCAAACTGCGAGAGATTTGTGCAGAATAAAATTAAATAAAGTCCTTCTCCAAAGCTGTATGCATGGAAGTACATACCTTACATATCTAAAGCCTATTTCAATTCTGTCAGGAGCATTTTTTTCTACACATAGGAAAATGTAATAGCACTTATGACAGAAAGTATCATTCTACTTAAAAATTGAGGCACAAGAGGAGCCTGACACTGTTTGATAATTAGTTGTCTTGTAACAAGACTTAGTTGTTCAACTCTTGCAGAAAAATATTATTAGCAGAAATCTGTAATTACTAATTCAAATCAGAAATTGCACCTCAAACTGTGATTAATTTCCATACATGTAACTTTTTCTGCCTGGTATTCCCTAGGTAGATAATATTACATTTCAGTATAGAGCAAACTTTATGTTAAAGATCTGAAAGCATTCCCAGATTAACATTAGGGATCTCTTCTGTCATAACTGAAATACAACCACCTCTGGAAAGGAACATGCCAAGTTTTTTTACAATATAATGCAATTCTGTTGAACAGACTGATATTGACATATTATTTAAAAAAAAATCCTTGCTCTCTTGTAATGTCTTGAGTGCTGAAGGCTACCAAGAAGTGATAGCAGCCAGGTTAACTAGATTCCTATTTTACACTACCTCGTTGGCACAGAGTGCCTTGCATGTACCGTATGACATGCTCCAACACAAGGCTTAACCCAACAGTGTAACCCAATACTCAATTTACCTTTTTTTCGCCTGCAGCTATACACAAGCCAAAAGCTTACGGGATTGCTGGCAATTTCTTGATTTCTGTCACTTCAGTCTGATGCAGCTACTTTTCTGATGCAGGTAATTTTCTCTAAGCGATCTTTCACTCAAATGACTCATTACCATACATCCATCAAAAATATAACTGACACATACGTCCAGGTTTCATGCAGAGTATATCATAGCGTGTGCAAGTGATCATGTGCCAAAGAGTTCAATATCCCTCATAATTATTAATCTATAGCAAGAAGCTAGAGATCTAACTACTGGATTTTTGCTAGGGCTCCAACACATATTGGCAACACCACTAAAGGAGGCATGTCTCAGTATACCCAATTATAAAATAGCTCTCTCATTCACGCTCCTACCTGCCCCAATAAGGGCGCTACTTATCAACTTGAAAATCTTTGCTGGACTCAACATCCAGCTCTGAAGAGCAGACCAGAAAAGCTTCTTACAGGCTCTCTCATTCTTTATACATTTCAATATTGTTTTGAAATTTTTTGTCCTTCCTCTACTTGGGCACAGTGTCCAAAGTGGAAAAAAATAATTTATTAATTGTTGCTCAAGGCAAATTAGCTTAATCACACAATGGACATTCAATTCACATTCAGCAAAGCCATTAAAGGTCAAATTAGCAATGAAAAACCCAAAGATGGTAAACACAGCTTGTGGATTCAGTACATACACAAAAGAAACTACATTTTAAGTGAGCATCAGCCTTTCAATAGATTTCAGATAAGGTCATCATAAGAAGTCATTTCAGATCTTAGGGTTGAAGTGACCCAAGCAAGGCTGACCACTGCAAGATCCGATGGTACAAGTTACAGGTACAGCCTGCTCTGCTGTCAAAATAGTAACAAATTTAGATTCTACCTGTATTTGAACGTAAGCTAAGAGCTTAAATTTGTTTCTCAGACTTTGATTTTTTGTAGCAACGGTTGAAAACCCATACACCAAAAAAGTGCAAAAATTATCCCCACGGTACCTCCTGAAGAAGGAAGATTGCTTTCTGGAACCAACCAATCACTTTGGTGCTATCATTACATGTATTCATTATCCACTTACATTTTCCTAAAACGCCTGGCTGGATAGACACACACTTATGTCTATCCGGCCTACGGGCTTGGGAACATGAAGGTGTGTCATCACACTAAGGACACTACAAACTATGTCTCCTCCAGTCTCACATTCAAGTTAGACAAAAGAGGTGAAAAGTTAAAGCCCTATGCAATCTTGAAGAACACTGTGCTCAAGAAGAAAAAGCGATTGCTCAACAGCACCTACTGAAACTGCTGAATAAACTGCCGTCTAACTGGATCTCTCCACTCTGTCACACCTTTCACGCACAAAGATGTCAGCACTCCCTGCTTGGTGATAGCTTTATTACACCTCTACCTGTCTCAGAGGAACTGAATTTGCTGGGAATGGCATATGAACGAACTGAGATCTTTAATGTGACAATACCAAACATACCAACAGGGCTTACTAATAAATCAACCCCAAGTTGTAGGAAAATTTAAAGAATATTGAGTGCATGGAGCTGCAGGTCCAACACATTAATCACTTGCACCACTCTTCTCCCAAATCCCTTGCTAACGCACTTTCAAGATATCATAGCTAGACTGTCCATCCTTCCATTAGCACACTCTAACCTAGGCAAGGAGGCTTTGAGCTCTCTCGGCCCCATCACACCCCCAAAACAGACATCACCAGTGCTGGCAATTAAGCCTTTTCTCATTGCAGCAGCCCCACACCTCCTTAAGGCCTGCACCGATAAATTTCAAACCGCCCTCACAGCCTGGCCCTATGTGCTACCACACGGAGAACTGAAGACAGGGAGAAACACAGCAAGACAACAGACCAGGGTTGGGGGTTGAGGGCTGGAAACGACACTCTCCTCCCCTCCTCAGGGCAAGGGGGGCGGTGGCACTCCCC